>NC_069719.1:6235750-6513250 GCF_027358585.1 Pangasianodon hypophthalmus | reverse complement strand
ACTAAAACACTGAATATTAGACCTAGTGTTCCTCCTTACATGAGCAAATTCACACACAGTGTAGATGTCTAGTCTCATTTCTCGTATATAGAATTGTTAAAATGCACCTTCACCTTCATTAGGCCCACAAATACTATATATTACGTTACTGTTACGTTACAGTACAGCAAACACGCACACACAGGTGGAGTCAAATCTAGAAAAAGCTTTTCTGTCGACCGCAGTCTGATTTCCCTCACTCTATTTTTTCTCTTTTCTTTCTTTTCTTTGTGTCTGTCTCTTCCTGACACCTGTGTGTAGGTGTGGACCACACTGCAGGTGCTCTCTCTCTCTCTCTCTCTCTCTCTCTCTCTCTCTCTCTCTCTCTCTCTCTCTCTCTCTCTCTCTGAGGTTATTTTTGTATCACTGAGATATCAGATAGCTCGCATTTCTCATTTGCCTGTGTATGCTTGACTTGCATGTGTATATGCTGTATAAGTTCAGGTTTGATCTTGTAATATTCTTGCTGCCTTGCACTTATGTTTGTTTCTCTCTCACAGATAAATAACTTTTCCACTTTGCATAGATATTAAAGCTTATATGTTTCGAATCTTTTTATAGTCTGCTGCATATTTTAGTTTGACGCTTTTGAATGAAATACGTCAAAGATTTTCCACTAGTCTTTCATATTTTGCTCTTTTCCACTGACATGGTAGTGCTCTGCATTTTTACCAATTTGGAAATGTAACTATAATCAGATGGCAGTTTCTGATCAGATCGCAGATTTTTTTAGTTGTTCAGTGTAATCTCTGTTAGGTTTAGCATTAGCAGTGTATCTGCTAGTTAGTTTGTTGCAATTGCCAGTAAGATGGTTGTTTTTTACCAACATATTTAACGTAACTCTTTGTTGTACATTAATGCCCAAAACCTCAGCACCGTTCAAATCGTATTTTAATGGCAGTAAATGATCTGAGTTGCTCCAGTTGTTATGGCGATGAAATGACACCACCCCCAGGCCCCTGACCTTCTTGGTTCTCCGTTCCACAGCAGTATTTCACTGCTAAAACTAAAATGCCAGTCGAGAACCCACTGGTTTGTGTGGAATATTTCTAGGTTAGACACCAACTTGTGACTGAAACAGGACTAATTTGCATCTCCAGTCTGTTTTCTGGAAGATGCTACTGTACTTTAGCTATTCTTTCCCAATTATACCAATTATGCTAAATCCGTTCATTGTTGTTGTTTTTGTCATTGTCATGTAACCCGTATGGTGCCAGGTACCAGGTGTATCAACCTGGGATGTTTGGGTGAGCTAGAAATAATGCAGAACATTGATTGATCATCATGTCAATTGTCAAAAAAATTGACAAAAATGCTAGCTAGCTAGAAACACTTATCTATCCAAGAGTGCATTACAGCAATTTTCAGTAATAGTGCCTGCTTACATCCCCATAGTGTACAACGGAAAACCCGGAAGGTTCTATTTTCTGCTGCATCCTGATAAAAAAAAAATATATTAATCAGAATTTGACACTCATCCATTGTGGGTACGCTTGTTATTGTTAAGTCTCATCGTAAATAATGTCACCACTCCACAGCCTTTAGAAAACTCCTCCTACTTTCACATAGATACAGATCCTCATCCAAGGTACAGATAGTTCTACCAGAGTACAGATTTAAATTAGGATTTGTAACATGACATCACCCTGTCAAGAAGAAAAGCGTTACCTAATGTTAGCTAGCTAATATCTAGTGATGCTTGGCTTCACTATTGCTAGTGTCATATTTAAGCTGATATCTTTCAAAATAATAAAAAGATAATGTAGTAATCATATATTCACTGGTTCTGTGACTGTTTTGTGTCAGGCCAGATTTTTCTGGGCAAAGATAGATCGCATTGTCTGTCTCTTTCTTTCACTGTCGCCCCCCCTTCCTTCTTCCTATTGCTCTCATTATTATTTTTTCACTCTCTCTCCTTCTCTATCCCTATTGCTCTCTCTCTAATGGCATTGGTGGCTGGGTGTCACAGTGTGAAGGCAGTGAGTGTGACAGAGCCAAACTGTCCAGGTGCAAGTGTCTCTCCCATCTCTATACACACACACACACACACATACTGACGCATGCGGCACGGGATGAAGACAGTCAGCAGTTATTTCTGTGTTTCCTGTCACAGGTGCAGGGGAGAGAGAGAGAGAGAGAGAGAGAGAGAGAGAGAAAGAGAGAGAGTCACACTCATGCAGTGCAACCGGACACGATGACACACTCCAGCTTACCCAAGCAGAGGAGTGAGTGTGTGTGAGAAAGATTAAGGAGGGGAGGGGTGGTGCTGACTCTATTAAAGTGGAGGTCAAATGGCCCTAAAAGGAAACACTTATAAGAGAGAAAGAGAGACAGAGAAGAAGGGAGGTGGAGAGACCAACTGGTGCTACCCACCGCCCACAGTTCGCAGATGTGCTGTCCAGAAAACAGTAGCTTCAGTGGGCAACACAGAGAAAGCTGTGTGTGTGTGTGTGTGTGTGTGTTTGTGTGTGTGTATGTGTATGCTCTTACCACCAGCACGGCACAGGGAATCATGACAATATCCACACTCAGACTTTTTTGTCACATTTAAATCTAGCTTTCTAGTGTGATCACATATCTGGCCATCACACACACCTACTTACTGCGCTTTTCCACCGGACAGTGTGGTACATCACGATAAGGTTACTAAACATAATCCAGAGCTATACACACTCTTGTATTGTACACAAGTCCATTTTCTACTGACAGTGCCATGTTAAGTTAATGGGATACCAGACCTCACAGGAAGCTGTACGCTGGTTATATCGCAGTTTCAGTATGTTCCAAATTTCGGGAACACACAAGCACTACATCGATATTTTTAGATTATGATCTAAAGAGAAGTGTTGGCTTGAATGGCTGGTTTTCTGTTGAGTTACTGCTGGATGAATCCATGTACTCATTTTTACATACTGTAGTACCTGGGCTTTATCATAATCATATATATATCAGCCCTCACATTAGCTTAGTTAGCATATTAGCCTATTGCATAACGTTTGTGTCATAATAACAGCATGTCCCAAAAGTGTCCATACATAGGGGACTACATATGAATGTCCACTTCTTGGTTGGTCGGCAACACTTCCAGTCTTTTTGAATTTGTTCATAAGTTTATAAGTTTTCTGTATTGACTTGGACTTGGATTTGTCTGAGAGTTTGTAAAAGTAATGTTCGTGTTGTCTTTCTTTTCACACGCCCAAATTTTGATGAAGAAATTCCTTCTTCTAGAAAACAGCCTAATCACTGGCGCGATGCACAAATGAACCAGTTGAAGTAAATGTTTGGGCTCGATGGATTTCAGTCTCGATCTTGACTTGGTTTTGCTTTCCTTTGGACTCGATCTTGATTTGAACTTTACCCCCTTAAAACTCTGGTCTCAGACTTGTATTGGACGTGACACTGGTGGTCTTGACTAGACCCCTACATTTACACCAATGTTCTGCCATGGTATACCCTAAACCTTGTGTATTATGTTGCCTAGCAACCAAAGCTTACTGTTAACAGACTACCTTCCATGGAGAAAGAATTGTTTACTGCACATATTACTAATCATAAATTCAATTATTTATTGAACCCTGGATTTTATCATATGTTTAATATTTTATCATATTGTTTTTGTCTCTGTTTTATAAAAGCAATAAGCCACTCAAGTGTGTGTTTCACAGTTATTTTATCACAGGTAAGGGAGTTTTAGACACAAAATGAGTTGAAACAGTAAATACAGAAAGTGTGCTTTCAATCAAAACATTCTTCTTGAGAGAGTGAGGATTGTTGGTGAATCCTTGCTGTACCTCAGTATGGTTTACTCTGTGCACCTTTGGCCTATTTTTTTGTTAAGAGATATCAAAGTGGAACACCCTGGTGCCTACAGAACAATACAACCAGCTATCGGCACAATGAGATGTTGTTTTGATGTGTGGTTACACAAGATTGAGTCGCAAATCTCATGAAAAACACACAGACTTTGCAGCGGGCTGCATGGTGCAGGCTGCAGAGGTGCGTGGGCGAACTGCACTGCGTGGGACATGTGTGTGTGTGTATTAGCGTGTATCTGTGTGTATGTGGGATGTGTGTTTATGTGTGTGGGACGGGTCGGTTTGGGTACACGGTGCACAGACTGCATCTCTCCAAAAAAAAAAAATCATCTCTAGGTTTAGGTGGCCTGTGTTAAAACGCTCACACACACTCACGTTACATTGACGCAGACTCCGTGTCTTCGGTCTTAAAGGCTGAGTCCACCACCAAGGACTGTTTTTAGTTCATCAGTTATCACATGCTAGTTTTATGCTTATGCTTAATATTTATGTTTAAAAACTGAATTAGTTTTTTTTATTAGTATTACTATTATTATGAAATAAGTAATTCTTATATGAAACTCAACTATATTGGAATTTCCTATTCACACACCATTATTTTTTTTTAGTGTTTAGTGTTGCACCATACATTTCACTCCTATATACTTTTAATACCCAGTACAATCACTATCACAGGAATGCTGCAACATTTTAATTTCTATCTATCACATCTGTAACGTAACGTAATTTAGACACATTTCCCTACACTGTGAGAAAAGCAGAAAACCTGTAAACTCAAAATGCCTTATAACAGAAGCTTATGTCAGTTGAATTTTTGTCAATAAAACGTTTAAACGTTCAAGATTTATTGCAAAGTTTAAACCTACAACCATTACACTCGAAGAGCTTGGAAGCTGACAGAAGAATATGAATATGAATTGAATTTCATAGACTGCAATTATGTATGAGTCATATTAAATAAAATTCATTTTGTGTGTGGTTTATTTATAAATAAATGTACATTTTTGCATTTTGTTGAATTTGCTGGGGGTACGATTTGCTTTTAAAACGTATCATTCGCAATTACAGGTTACAGTTTTGAGATTTTAAAAAAATCTGAACCCTAAATACAATTCAATACAATAAAAATTCAAATCTCAAAAATACAGATTTTATTAGGTCAGAAGTGAAGCATCCATTATTCCCAGGGAAAAGTGGATGCTATTAAAGAGTTTGAACAAATAAATTTTTATGTTCTACTCCCATAGCTAGTTTTTATCAGTGGTGTAAATACTTGATGTTTACTATATGCTCAGTGAAACTATTTAGGTAATGTTATAGCAACTTAGGCTACTATAACAGAAGCTTTCTGGCAATTCTTAATAGAAATTTAGCTATTTCAGTATAACATAACAACTTTAGATGCACTTACAGTTCATATCTTCCATTTTTTCTATCTTCCCAGAGACAACTGCTTAAATCTACTTTCACCTGGGAATCTTGGACACTTCTTTGACCTAATTTACATAAAATCTGTATTTTTGAGATTTGTAGGATTTTTTTAAAATCTCACATCCGTAACCTGTAATTTCTAATTCTATGTCTAATTCTAAAGTCTTACCCCTAGCAATTTTTTTTTAAATGGCAAACATGTAAATTTGGTAAATATACTATAGAAAAAGAATAAAATTTTATTTGATGTGTATATAACTCAAACAAACAAAATTCATACTTCATACTACTAAAGCTGTTCTTATGGAGTTTAACTCTGTGTGTGTAGAAATATAGTAAAAAGTAGTTCTTATTATTTACAATCTCCACAATAAATTCTTTCCTCTGGAAAAAGTCACATTTCTGATAGCATGAATCATATAAAATTAGGGCTTGCTTTACAAATACCTTTGACTGAAGAATCTATGGATCTGCAAAAAAAAAAAAAAAATGTTTTTCACGTAAAGATTTATTGACAGATTTCACCATTTGCCCTTTGTTTTCTGTTCTTTTCTCAGTACAGGGAAATTATGAAATTCTTGTCCATGGGAACTGCACATACACTACATGTGGTAGATAGACATTGGGTCAGAAACATGGAAGTATTATTTTAATGACTAAAATACTAACTTTTTGAATTAAATAACATGTTTTTACATGTTTTTATAACTGAATAATTGTTTATTTAAAAATTTATAACTGATCAAAAGAGTATTAGTTTTTTTAATGAAAAGGGAATACTATCATGTTTGGAAACTGATTTTTGGATGTGACCCTGTATGAATTAAATTATATAATATCTCCTTATAATATAATAATACAGTATAATATATAAATAATATAAAATTCCCTTTTAATTTGTGGTTTTCCTCATTTTCCTGAAAGGTATGTATGGTCATTTAAATAGTCCAAAAATTACCATATAAGGCATCTTGTTTATGGCATTAAGGCATTTACATCCATATGCATGCATACGCACATTCATACACACAGACACACACAGACACTCCAGCAGGAAGAGAGTGGGTGTTTGGGAGCAGCTGCATGGGAGAGACATTGAATTTGGTTTCCTCCAAATGAACACACACACACACACACACACAAACACATACATATATAAATGTATAGGAGCCTCAAACATATTCACCTACATCTCAGTCTCTTATCTTAGTCTGTATGTGTCTAATCTAAGTTACAAGAGCAAGACAATTGTAGGAAGAGTCATGAAGCAGTCTTACAACACAATCGTATGACCTGAAGACGATGTTGAACAATAACCTCTATAATAATATACTAGTAATATACCATAAGCAACAATAATACAGGTCATGGATCAGCTCAGCAGGTAACAATAGCTCTAAAGAGAAACTACAATGATAAGCATATAAAAACAGGCACTCCGAGGGAATGTGCTGAGTGTGTTTCATGGAAGGAAATGCAGTCAAGAGCCCTATAGATGGAGGAACTATGTGTGGAAATATTAGGTTAATAAAACACCAGTCCAAATGCTTACAATCAGGAGCGTTCCCTCAGTATAAAACCAAAGACTCAAAACATTTTATTAATCAGAATAATGTAGGTTTTTTTTTGTTTTGTTTTGGGTTTTTTTTTTTTTGGTCTAGCTACAAAGTGCACTAATGTATATAGGTAGGTTTTACTGAAAATATGTCCAGTGAATGTGCGGTTACTTGATAAAGTGGTGTTTATATATTCTAAACATTCACCAGCCCCTTTATTAGGAAACAGTACTAATACTGTTTAGGACCCCTCTTTGCTCTCAGTACTTCATGGCATGTTTTTCACAAGGTGTTAGAAACATTTCTTTAAGATTCAGGTCCATGTTAAAAGGATTGCATCACATAATTGCTGCAGATTTGTCAGGTGCACCTTCATGCCGCAACTCTGCCATTCTACCACATCCCAGCGGTGATCTGTTGGATTCAGATGTAGTGACTAGCGAGGCCACTGCAGTACACTGAAACCATTGTCATGTCTGAGACGACTTGTGCTTTGTAATATGGAACAATATCATGCTCGAATTAGTTATTACAAGATGAGTAAATAAATATATAGCCGTAAATGTACCTGGTCACCAACAATAGCCAGATAGGCTGTGGCCTTTGGTTGGTATTAACAAGAGCATTGTGTGCCTAGAAAACATTCCCCACATCATTACACCACCACCACCAGGCAAACTTTTTGGAATCCACCATAGTGAACCAGTGCGGCCATTCTCCTCTGCCCTTTCTCATCACCAAAATGTTTTCACCTGCAGAACTGCTGCTTATTGGATGATTTTTGTTTTTAGCACCATTCTGGGTAAACGCTAGAGTCTTGTGTGAAAATCCCAGGAGATCAGCAGTTACAAAAATATTCGATCCATCCCTTCTGGTACCAACAACTATGGCACAGCTATTTACCTGGTGGTTTTTTTCCATAATGTATCAGGCACAATCGTGTTATAATAATAATAATAATAATAATAATAATAATAAAACTGTATATAGAACCTTAAAAAAGACTCTCAAGGCACTTTACATAGGAAAAGAAAACAGAAACAGAAGTACATTGCATACTTCATTGTGGCGGAATCTGCTTGGGTGTATATACTGTATATATATCCATGGCAGTCTGAGAAAACCTATTGGATGTTACTGTGGAAAGAAGCAAACAAATGTGAAAAGTCAGGGTTTTTCTGTCTATAATATCCTTTGACATCTCTACTTTAAGAATATATACAACGATCAGCCATAAAATTATGACCACCTGCCTAATATTGTGTTGGTCCCCTTTTTGCTGCCAAAACAGCCCTGACCCGTCGAGGCATGGACTCCACTAGATCCCTGAAGGTGTGCTGTGGTATCTGGCACAAAGACGTTAACAGCAGATCCTTTAACTCCTGTAAGTTGCGAGGTGGGGCCTCCATGGATCAGACTTGATGGCCAGCACAACCCCACAGATGTTTGATTGGATTGAGATCTGGGGAATTTGTAGGCCAAGTCAACAACTATGTGTCAAAATAGCATCCACATGAATGCCAGGACCCAAAGTTTCCCAGCAGAACATTGCCCAGAGCATCACACTGCCTCCGCTAGCTTGCGTTCTTCCCATAGTGCATGCTGGTGCCATCTCTTCCCCAGGTAAACGATGCACACGCACCCGGCCTTCCACATGATGTAAAAGAAAATGTGATTTATCGGACCAGGCCACCTTCTTCCATTGCTCCGTGGTCCAGTTCTGATGCTCACCTGTCCATTGTAGGCACTTTTGGCAGTGGACAGTCAGCATGGGCACTCTGACAGGTCTGTGGCTACACAGCCCCATACGCAGCAAGCTGCGATGCACTGTGTGTTCTGACAGCTTTCTATCATAGCCAGCATTAACTTTTTCAGCAATTTGTGCTACAATAGCTCTTCTGTGGGATCAGACCAGACAGGCTAGCCTTCACTCCCCACGCGCATCAGTGAGCCTTGGGCGCCCATGACCCTGTCGCTAGTTCACCAGTTGTCCTTCCTTGGACCATTTTTTTTAGGTACTAACCACTGCATACCGGGAACACCCCACAAGGCCTGCCATTTTAAAGATGCTCTGACCCAGTCATCTAGCCATCACAGTTTGGCCGTTGTCAAAGTCTCTCTAATACTTACGCTTGCCCATTTTTCCTGTTTCCAACACATCAACTTCGAGAACCGACTGGTCACTTGCTGCCTAATATATCTCAACCCTTGACAGGTGCTATCGTAACGAGATAATCACTGTTATGGCTGATCGGTGTAAATATACAGTATTTTCTATTTCAGTTATTTTCTAACCTTAGCTTGGCGTCTGCGTGCTAAGATCATGTTTGAAAAGGAGTTTAGCAAACGCAGCAGATACTAGCTGTGAAAATGTCTGCGATGCCCTGCACCGTCACATCGTCCGCAAAACAAAGAAAGTCACTTACACAATCTGTACATAGATAATAATTTGTAGAGTTGACATGTTTCACCTTACTGTTGCTAGTGCAGCTAGGCCAACATTACATCAACCTGTTTAGAAAAGTACTTGTGTATGTGAGTACTGATGCTGGGTAAAGTTATGTTGAAGCTCTGAGTACACACTAACTACATTAGCTGTATGAATATGTATACAGAGCTGAGCAAAATTCCCATTCATTCATTCATTCATTCATTCATCCATCAAATGTTCGTTAGTGGTAGTCAGTGGCTTGACTCAGAAAGTGCATCACAACTGAAACCTCACTGCTAACTGCCAATAAGCTTAAAAACTCCGAATGACTTTCTCTCTATCTGTGATGTCTGATCTACAGGTGCTGTATTTCTCTGAACTGTTTAGAGCAGAAGTACAGCTCACCACTGCCCTCGCACAGAGATGGAGAGAGACACACACATCAGATAAAGGAGAATCTTTAGTACCAAGCTATTTTTTCCCCCTGACCTCAAAAAACATCCGGTGAGATCTGCTGGTCTGACATCTTGCAATGGAAAAGTTAGAGGTGAGTGTGTGACCGCACGTGGCAAGGTTTGAAGAGCACATCACACACAAACACACACCTCTGCGTTCTCTGTTGTGGTTGGCTTCACTTAAGTTTCCATTACGCCATAACGACATTTGGCCAAACTGCTTTATTTCACAGGTGATTGCTTCGCTCTGATTGGCCAGTTGCCTGCTTAATGACCTACTCCCTGATTTCTTATTTTCTCAATTTGTACTTTATTTACGAACCAGGAAACATGATCAGTCTCATACACTCATACATTTCTCACATTATCATATTATCTACCCACAGGAAGTATTGATTCAGGCAGCTTTCTCTCCTTTTATCCTCCTATGCCATGACGGTGTGTATGTACACCTGCAAACAGATAGACCTATATAAGAACTTGGAAAGACTCAAAATCGGCTTCTGGTGTATTTTTGGTAATGTCTGTATGTGTACTGGGCTTCTGGGTCTATGAGAAATGAGCATGAGTGTGAGTGCTGTGGTAAGCCACTGACAGAAATAGCTGATGTACATTTGTACACATGTACACACACATATGTACTGGCCCAGCTCTCATGTCTGATGTGGGTGAGAATTAGAGAGAGTTGGTGGAAATTCTGTTGTTTGAAACTAAATGCGGAGAATGAGTACACCCCCTCATCATACACACTTTCTGAGCATGTTCTCATGATGAATCGAATTTCCCTGATCTTACATTGAACTGATATCACTACTCTACTGTGTTAATGTTATATATAAATATATAATGTTTGTATGTTAACACTGTATGATTTTCAGCCTGATTTTGCTGTCACAGACAAACATTGCATATCGTAAAATAATTCTTTGACAGTGATGTGCTCATTAGAGGCCAATATAGTGCCACTGCGACCAAAAAGAGCTGATGACAACATTCTGGCAATGTCAGAAATTTTGTATTAAAAATCTCAGAGTGTGACCAAATGCTACGACACTTGTCTAAAATCCACCAATCTGAAAATGGCATAGGATTACACCAATCTCTTGGGACGGCTACAGATACAGTAGTGGCAATGCTGAAATGTAAATGAAACATGCTAACAGCCAGAAAATCCCTCTTACCTTAAGCTCACGTTGAAGAACGCTTTTGTTTATGCTAGCCCATTTTCTGCAGAAACCCAGATCACACTGATTGATGACATAAGCAGAACGCAGTAATTTTCTTCATTCACAGGTCTATCCTGAGAGGATCTTCATCATATAAGCTGACATGGACAACACATAGTATCTCTCAATCTGATATAGAATTCAGCCAAGATTTTATTGGAATCATCTCATACAATATGACTGCATAAGTCACTACATATTCATCCCAGTATATAATGATACAACAACAAATCCCAGAGTGTTGTTTAAATAATACCTCAATATTACATATAGCAAATTCTATATGCAACCAACCACCTATTAATACCAACAATATAGAGGGACAGGCAGCATGGATAGATAGATAGATAGATAGATAGATAGATAGATACACTCCTGTTGGTAGTATTGCCACCTCACAGGGTCCCCGGTTCAGTCCTGACGTCGGGTTTGTGTCTGGGTTTTCCCTAGGGTCTCTGGTTTCCTCCCAAAATCCTAATGTTGAGGTGCTTTCTTGAAAAGGCTGACTCTGTTGGTTGGTTATTTTGCTGTAGAATATTGGAGCTTATTCATCATACCAGGTGTGAAGAAGGTAAGAAGGTTGTAGTAGACAGCAATAGGTGAGTTTCTAGAAAAACACATAAAACACATTAACTACTAAATCGTCTACTCCATAGCTGTTTTATTACTTGCTTAAAGAGTTCTATATACTTATATTACTTGTGTCATGTCTAAGATATATTTACAGCCTGCTCAGATGTTTTTCATTACACTACTTTACTATTTAAGTAAAATGTACAATTTAATAAAGTTATAGTCAATCATTTTGGTTTTGAAACTTCAAAGTTAAACAAATACCACCTCTTCCTTCAGTGTTCCTTCCGTAGATATACAGCCTAGGCTAGAACGTTGCAAGAAGGGGCACGTTCCAAATTGACAAAGACACCTCCTATGTCTCTTTGTCCTATTGGTTGGATGTTGGTGGTCCACATGATTTTTTTTTCTTGTTTCAGCAGTTTTTTCCTATATATACCACAGACTAATGTCATGCTTGTGTGATATCTACAGAGCACAGTAAAGGGTGATAGCACCAACACTATATGGCCATGAGTTTGTGAACACCTGACCATCACACCCATATGTGGTTCTTCCCCAAACACTTGCCACAACATTGGAAGCACACAATTGTATAGGATGTCTTTGTATGTTTTGGAATTAAAATTTTCCTTCATTGGAATTAAGAGGCCCAAACATATTCCAGCATGAAAATGCCCCCGTGCCCAAACCGAGCTCCATGAAGACATGGTTTGCTGAGGTTGGAGTAGAAGAAATTGAGTTAGCACAGAGCCCTGAACTGAACACCTTTGAGATGAACTGGAACACCCAGACTGCACCCTAGACCTCCTCACTCAACATCAGTGCCTGACCTCAATAAGGCTCTTGAGGCTGAATGAACACAAATCCCCACAGCAACGCTCTAAAATCTAGTGCAAAACCTTCCCAGAAGAGTGGAGCTTATTATAACAGTGAAGAGGAATAAATCTGGAATGGGATGTTCAACAGGCACATTTGATTGTGATGGTCAGGTGTCCACATACTTTTGTATGCATCAAAATTGCATAAAATTGCATTTGCAGAATATCAGATTTGTACATTGGTGCTAAATGAATAGCCACATAATGACATTACTGTATTAGATTCACAGTTGTGTTATATTTCCTAAAGGGGTTTGGCTGAAATACCTACAACACTAAAGTTATTTAAATCATCATAACCTGGCTATGATTCAAATCAGCATGAATTCAATTCAATTCAATTTTATTTTTATAGAGCTTTTAACAATGGACATTGTCACAAAGCAGTTTACAGGTATCTGGATATACAGTAGATATAGATTTAGATTTATCCCTGATGAATCACACTGGCGTCCCATCCAGGGCGTATTCCCACCTCACACCCAGCACGCCTGCAATAGGGTCCGGATCCACCATGACCCTGATGAGGATAAAGCAGTTAATGAAGATGACTGAATGAATAAACGTATACTTCACACAGGAGTATCAATCCTCTCCAAGCTGTGAATTGAGGTCAGATTATTGAGGTGCCAGTGGTGAAGCATTTGGCCACGCCGCTGATGACTGAGTGAAGTATTGAATGAAAATAAATATGTTGCAGCTTTGTTGTAAGACTTTCTGTGTGGACCATCCGTAATTAAATTTTAGTTTAAAAAAAAAAAAAAAAAGACACTGGTATCATGTCACACTTTATCTGTGTCTGCAGTTACTGTTGCCAGGCGTTGGCCTCCTGGCGATAGTCTCCGTGGCAACAGTCTCCAGGCCTTGGTCCCCACGGGGATGGGCACCCTGTCACGCTGGCACAGTGGCATCATTCTAAAACGGGTATTAGGCATTTCCTGCTGGGGCCGTTGGTGGGTGGAAGTGTGTGTGTGTGTGTGTGCATGTGTGTGTGTGTGTGTGTTGGGGTGGAACGCACCTGGCTTGCGCAGCTGTGGGTGCCCTAGCAGGGGGGAAAGGGAGGAGGCGAATGAGGCTCAGCACTGTTACACTCGACGAGTGTGTGTGTATGTGTGTGTCTACATCTCTTTATATCGTCGTCTTTTTTTCATTAACTAGGCTATAATCCTCCTAATGTGTTGTTTTTTTTTTTAATAGATTTCTGACAGATGCACGTCAGCCCAAATGCTTCTGAGGGCATTTAGAGGAAATGATGCACATCAGGTTCTTTAAAAGGAGACTTGAGAGTTAGTAAAGAGGCAATCTGGCATAAAACTAACATTTACTGTTTTATATGTCAGGTAGCATCCTGTAGCAAAGTAGTCTATTGCATCTCTCAGCCTCAGCATTTCTGTTTTTTTGTTTTTTGTTTTTTTTTTTTTTGCTAAAGGTAGCTTTTGTTACATTATTGTTTATTAAATCGATTCTGTAGCAAACACTGGCACAGTGTAATCCCTTCAGTGCTCATCTTATTATTCAGTTATTCATCTTAAATAATATTATTTAGTAATGACTATGAATTATTCAGTAACTACAGTCAAACTGAGTGTATATAGATGAGTGAGCAATGTAAATCTGGAAGATGAGGGGTTATTTGTATTAAAGTATTGTATTTGAATTATTATGATTTAAGACTTGCTCATTCATACATCTTTTCACTCCATTATGTAAATCAATTAAGATTTATATTTATATTTATAAGATTTATTTCTCCTTCCTTTTCTCAAAACCACAGCTCTTCTTCCATGCACGTCACTGTGCAGTCATGAATTAAAAACACACATCCGAATGGTCATTTCCGTCACTTATGTCATTCATGCTGCATTTTTAATCAACTACTCAGCCTTTCCATTCATCTCTGAGCAAAACTAGCAAAAGAAATGTAAACAGCTCACCTACAAATATCCATTCCCAAACCAATTATAAGTCTTAAAAATTGAAAATGAAAAATATCCACCTAAAGATACATCTTTTTCAGTTTTCAAATTGCATAATACTGCTCCAGAGACTACTGCATCATCACTCCCCCACCTATAATTTGATAGAAATATAAATGAAAGCATGGTATAAAGTTGATGATAATAAATAAAGGTTAATGTAATACAGTTTTACACTGCTTTAATGAGAAATGTATGCATTTCAAAATTGTAAATTGTACTACTTCAGTCAAGGCAATTGTTTTTGTTTTTGATCATTTCAGCAAAAGGTGTTCATTTTGCTCATTTAAAGGTTTTGCTGCATCATGCATAACAGGAACTAACTTATTTTTCGGGTGTTCCACAATATTAAATACAACTGTAAACTGATAAAACCTACAATATCAATCTTTAATTTATGGAATTAAATTGTAATCATTGGCAAATTGTTGTGGTATAAGAGGAAGAAAACACTTCAGGATGTGCTGTTATTGGAAAATAATCAGCTTCTGAGTGGTAACCGTAACTCCGCTTCATGTCAGGCTGCATCGCACCACTCCATCATCTCTGTTAGCACCCCGAAGTTGATTATTTTCCTATAACAACACATCCTAAAGTGTTTTATTCATTTTATACAACAGCAATTTGGCAACGATTACATTTTTTAAAACTTATTATTGACTGACTTTATGGAGTGAAAACTTCACTTCGCTGCATTTTCGTTGTTAAATAACAGCACGGTTTTAAAATCCTTTTATTATTAGTTGTAGATTATGCAGATTATCTGCCATTCAAGTCACTGTCCTGAGCTGTTACTATAGAAACGATAACATATTCAAATGAGTGTATTAATATAAACCTGTGATGTGAATTACAGCTGGAACTACTGTCAGAGCTGCCATTACAGAAAATTACTCAACACCTTCTGACCAATCAGAATCAAGCATTCAACAGTGCTGTGGTATAATATTATTATAATATACTGATTTTATATTATAACATGTTAATGGAGACTTCATCAGTAGGATGAGGAGGAATAATGAAGAATGTAGAATTTGAATTCTAGACATCTAGAATCCTGTGCTATTTTGTCTGACTTCTATGGGAGCTGATTCTTCAAGCGCATCCCGCTGACTGCCATTATCAGAGCAGATGTTCTTATCTTAACACGTTAGCCTACACTTTCCCTCATCAGCCCCGCTAGCTCTGAGTCAATTGCCCTGCTGGGAGCTTGAAA
The DNA here is from genome assembly GCF_027358585.1 of Pangasianodon hypophthalmus. Classification (NCBI taxonomy): domain Eukaryota; kingdom Metazoa; phylum Chordata; class Actinopteri; order Siluriformes; family Pangasiidae; genus Pangasianodon; species Pangasianodon hypophthalmus. The sequence goes on along the minus strand of NC_069719.1, from coordinate 6,497,651 downwards.
AAAAAAGTCTCCCACTACCACATGGCTGCCTATTCAAGCCCTCGGCGGATTAGTTAAACGTATTCGGCTGCGGAGAGCACATGTGCACAGTGTTGAACGTGCGTATAATCGCAGTATTCGCTCGCCCTGTGTGTAATTACTTATCTGCAATTATTGCGTCTCAGCACACAGTTCCTTCCACTGTGCCATCTTATTTTTTTTCCTCCTGAAAATGCTACACAGCTTTTGCTATATCTGAATTAACCAGCTGAATTCTTGTTTTGTGGAATTGTGATTTTGACCTTTTGACATATATTTCTGTCCGTGTGTGTGTGTGTGTGTGTGTGTGTGTGTGTGTGTGTGCAGTTCCCAGGTGTCTCTACAGAGGGAGCTTTGTATCCGAAAGTCTGGAGTTGTCTGGAAAACTGTTGCCTCAGGGCTCTGTGTGTGTGTGTGTGTGTGTGTGTGTGTGTGTGTGTATGAAATGCAGATATACAATCCTATACAGTTCACAACCTCCTCCTCCTACTCCTTTCCATCACCACGTCAAGCTCTCATTTCATACATGGGCGAACACTCAACGAAACATCCTCGGGGGCGCATCACATGACTGGGTCACAGGTCGAAGGGCAAGCCTGACTGTCAGCTTGTCACATGTCCCTGCTGACTTTATTTGTGTAGCACTGTTATACTGGTTTATCAGAGGTTAAGCACTATCAGATCTCATAGCCAGTAGGAGAGAAGCACGCTTCGCTGGCCATGCTTACCCACTCCTCATCAGCGAACCACATCCAAATGTTCTGGATTAACTGGGATTGTTTAGGGGAATGGCTGAGAGCATCCAGGGTCAGACCCAAGGCTAAAGCTGCACTATCTAGTTCATTTTTGGCTCAGCCACCTTGAAAGGGTTTATTTCTGGAGTTCAGTCACGTTGGCTGAGTGAGAGTGAATTCTTCATTAAGAGTAATGTTATTAATGAGGCGCTTCTTGCTCTGGAACTTGTTCATTTGGCTCATGCTCTCTCGTTGATTCATTTGGTGGCTAAAAAAAGAAGCATAGCGTGTCAGAAAAAACAAGCTGAGCTTTTCCCTGACCTCAAGGAATAACCCAAAGTCTGAGAGATAGACAGAGAGAGAGAGACAGATGTTGAAGAAAATATAAACCAGTTCACGACTTGGAATTCAGAAAATGTAAACTAAAATATTAAAATTTTTGTATTTCTAAATACATTTTTGCGCTCCATTGCTGAGCTTAATGGTTGTATTTGTTTAGCTTTCATCTATAGCTATTAGCTAAAACAAAACAAGAACAAGAACTGACTCAATAATTTGTCCTACGCTATGGGCCTCATTTATCGTTTAGTAAAGTTGTGTGTGAATATTTTCGTAAGTCAAACTGAAATAAAACTTGCGTCCAGATTTACAAAAGTTTGACTAATGCTGATTTTCTGCATACTCTTCTTATTTGTGTTAACTTCATGTATTTTTTTATTTTTTTTTGGATTGCTTTCTTTCAAATCAATAATAGGAAATAACAAAGTTTCACAAAATCATTATTATTATACTTGTGTGTAACTGAAATAAGTAAGTGATTTAAACTTGACAGCGTAGTCCGTATATAAAATCTGTATATCAAATATAAAATTCACACAGATTACACAATGATTTCGAGCTGATCAATTAAGGTTTACATTAATGAATCTCCTTATATGTAAATTTACTCAAAGCTCATGTTGGATACAAATGTTTTTCTGAATTAACTGGATTTTCATGAATGCAGCATTTCTTGTGTAAATGCTCCTGTGAAGGACCCAGCTACACTGCAATAAAAGATGTCTTAGCAAGTGAAAATATCTTGAATATAGTCAAATTTATCTAGGATTTCTTATTATTAGATTACAGTGAACCAAATATAAGATTATTCAACCTATTTGTGGACATTTTGTACTCATTTCAAGCTTTACATTTTCTTATTCTGTTGGATGATAAATCTGCTTCTTTCTAGAAATAAATGCTTAAAATGAGCAAATTTTAAATAGAACAAGAGTTAAAAAGCCTAGAAATAGGTTTAATAATCTTATTAAATTAATCATATAATAGGAAGTACTAAATAAATTTGATTATAATCAAGATAGACAGTATTTCACTTCTTTCTGCCGTGTATGAGGGCATATCCAGGCACATTTTTATGAAGGTGATGTACAATCAGAGACAAAACATTTATTTACTTAAATAAATCTCTGTTCTTGATGAGACAATTGAGCCAAAGGGTTTTTTGGGGAATATTTAATTTGCTGCTTACATTAAATTTAATATTTTGATGGTAAAATGGCCAGTGCTTCAGTAAAGCTCCAGGTGAGAAATTTAAGGCAGTCATTGAATTCCAGTACAGAGAAAGAAAAACAAAAGAGGAGGGGAAGAATGACTGAGATACACTCGTGCATTCCAGAGAGCTGAGTAAAATTCACCTGCACATTTTTAACACCAACCATTTTTAACACCAAGAACTGACCCATGATTTAACTGGTCTTGGATCTGATTACACAATTGCTTTACTAATGAATGCTGTAAAGTTAATAACAGATGTGGATGATTTCACAAGCAATTCACACCCAGCATGCTTGCTTCATTAATACAGAGGTTTGTTGCACTTGCTGTGCTTGAGTAATATTTTCTCACTGTGGTTTAAACAACTCTGTCTTCCCTTATCAGCAGAACCCTGCTAGGCCCCCCCAAGCCAGACTGTAGACTGTAACTCGTATCCATTCATCCATGTATAGAGCCCTGTTTCACGGCGGGCAATTACAACAGCCAAATGTCCCCGTATTCCCTCCCCCTGATCCCTTTGAAGAGAGGGAGAGACAGAGACAGAAAGGAGGGCTGGCTTACGATGACGGATGGGGCATTAAGATAGAGAGATAGTAAGAATTACTCAGCGACTCTTGACCTTTAGGAAAATCAGCACCAGTGGGGTGAGAAGAGCATGTTTCCTGCACTGGAGGGGGGCATATATTTAGCTCACATGACAATTTTGACATTGTGTGGACATGGCTCGTCGCCATGAGGAATTTGATTTAAACCTCAATAAGAGCTTTATCCTGGTCAGTGCCATGATGGATATGGAGCCTGTCTTAGGAACACACTGCACAAGGTGGTAATATAAAGTAGGCAGGTCATTACAGGGCATCACACACACACACACACACACACACACACACACACACACACCTAAGGGCAACTGTCTGTGTGGAGTTTCACATGTTTTCCCAGTGTCTGTCTGGGTTTCTTCCAGGTTCTCAAGCTTCCTCCTACCACCTACATTCTGGTGTGTGGATTGGCTACTCTGAATTACCCCTGAATGATTTTATATGTGTGTGTGTGTGTGTGTGTATTCCAGCCTTGCTCCCAGTGCTCCTGGATCAGTACAGTAGCTCTTTAAGAGCACCAATCCCACATGTCCCCATGATGTTAGGAGTATGTGGCACATTATTTTTATCAATCTTTTATCAATCTTTTCTGTAAATGTTTTCAAAGGTCAAATTGTACTAAAATTCCTTCCAGATTTTCAGATATTCACCATGCTCACATTTGTATGTTGATAAATGCCAATCACCTGTAAATTACCAAGCACTTTCACCACACAGCTGATTTACATTTAGTGACGCCCACAAAACTCCATATAAGGGAAAGCTCACAGACAGCTGAAAACAACAAAATGATGACTAAATGGTGAAAGAGCGCCTTTTAAGCGTGCAATAAACTTCCAGTAATGCAGTAAACTTCCAGTAATGCAGCTCAGCCATTGCAGTGCATCAGCTACCACTTCCTATTTTTATAGGGCACCATTTCTTTTCTTTATTTATGGATTTCTTTCAAGTCAATCATATAAAATGACAGAGTTTAATAAATAATTTAAACTTGACAAAATAATCCATATCAAAATTTGCGATAACTCATCGCCAGTTATGTGATGTTAAGCCGGTCAATTGGTTTACGTTAGTGAGTGTCCTCATGCGTAAAAACTCAGGAGTTCTCATAGGAAAGAAACATTTTCTCCGTATTGACTCTATTTTCATAAATACAAAATTTCTTGTGTAAATGCTCCTGTAAACGATTTATGAATACATTATTTCATATCATTTGATACGTTCATATCACATGGACATTTGGCTGGTTAAAGAAAGTTGCAATTTTTTCCTTGAAAAAGTGAAACTGAGGTTGAGGTTGATGTTCGATTTGGCACTATATAGCTATAAAATGTCTCTTTTTGTCTTTTTTTTTTGGACAATATTTATTCATATCATTCACATCACAATAATTATGATCACAAAAACCTCTAGCTAGACTGCTAGCAACACATAATTTGCTAGGTAATGTTAGCTAGCCTTGATGCTTTAATGCTTCGTGACTGTTCATATACTAAAATAATTAAGGATTTCCCACAATTCATTGCGGTGTGACATACGACACAAAGATAGTAATGTCTATCTTACTAGAATAATAGTGTGCATGTTGGGAGGAAGTTGTGTTTAGCTCTATGTGCAGATCAAATGGCACCATAATGATATGAATAAATAGCAAATTTGAGTTTGAAAGAGCTGTTTTACAAAAAAAAAACTCAGATTCTCATGATATGGGGTGTAAAGAAATCAGCTGTTGGCTTCTTAATATTTGTGTGTGTATGTGTGTGTGTGTGTGTGTGTGTGTGTGTGTGAGAGAGAGAGAGAGAGAGAGAGAGAGAGAGAGAGAGAATGAGAGGTTTCCTGAATGCTGAGATTAGCTTTTTCTCCCTCACAACTTTCTTCCTCTCTCTCTCTCTCTCTCTCTCTCTCTCAGACCCCCTGCCCTCTCTGTCTCCTTGTAGTCTGCCTTCACATCTGGATCTGCCATCAGCGATTGAGGGAGAGAGGGTGGAGGCTCCTGTACCATCACTGCCAGACTGCCTGGGTCAAACAAACACTCCAACTCCCATTTATCATGTTAACAAAACACACACACGCACATAGACACACACATGCGTGTACAGACTCGCAAATGTACACACATACACACAAACACTGATGGGAACCATTCCATTGGAGGTTTGTGCTTGGGGGAGTGTGTCATGTATTTTATCAAGTGTGAGTTAGCAAGTGTGAGTTAAAATGTACACACACACACACACACACACACACACACAGAGGCACAGGAAGACACAGAGAATCTTGAAGATTAGCATTCAACCTTTGGATCCACACATCTTCGTGCATTTGTGTGTGTGTTAAGCTGGAAATGTATGACTGCAGAGTTGACAAGCATCTGTGCACTTGCTACATGAGTGTGTGTGTGTGTGTGTGTGTGTGTGTGTGAAAGTAGAAGACTGTAAACTGAGGAAGCATAGAACTCCACTGTTCAATCCTTATCAACACACATACACACACACACACACACACACATGCTTGTCTTACTAGCCTTAGATAGGCCTAAGATAGAAGGCCTGCCATCTGACACATTCCTTGCAGCTAATTAATGTTATATTAAATGTAACCCAAACTTTATCCTCGGTAATGAAAATGAAACATTTTCACTCTTAGTTGTTTCTTTCTTTTTTTTTTTTTTTTATTAAAACCTGCAGTTTTTATGATTTGGGGATTTACCATGCACCAAATGCCCTCTCAGATATTCCTATTCTTGTGTGAACATTTGATCCCCACCAAGATATAAAAACATGCCCTCACACACACACACACACACACATACACACACACACACACACACACAGACATATATTCTCACACACACTGCTACAGCTGCTTAGTCAAAAGAGAGAGGAAGAGAGAAAAAAGAGATGGATATGACACACATTCTTTGCTTAGCCAGATAAGAACAGGATGTTCAGAAACACCCAAGAATATGCAAATTTTAAACTTAAAACTTAAAACCCTAAATATATGTGATTATAAATATATCTTTTGTAGAATAAAGCATTGTTTAATACATGCATATATGAAAAAAATGAAAAGCTATAAATGGCCTACATCTCTACACAGCCGCACGGCTTTATCCTTGTTAAAAAACGCTGGGATATATGAATATGCATGAAAATGCAAATTAGAAACACCCCCATGTACTCCTGCCATCCTAAAAAACAAACAAAAAACTAGCTAGCTAGTTAACCTCTTAACCTCCCAGGACTCGCCAGCAGGTTCTGTGGCTTCATCCTCACTAACTGAACTCATATTCTCATAATGATCTAAAAATCTGTTTTATACAGAGAAATTTCTATAAACATAAAAATTTAACCCAAACACCAATCTTTATAAGAATCAATCAGCTAAGATGAGATAGCCATTTAATAATCTTTTTTCTTTAAGCTCAGAGCTACACTAATGTACATTTGAAGAAGAAACATCCGGTGTGTAACTCTTCTCTCTCTCTCTCTCTCTCTCTCTCTCTCTCTCTCTCACTCTCTCGTTCCTCGATGGTTTCGTCTCATCCCAAGCTGTTTCGCAGAGCTGTTTGCACAGGCACAGGAGCAAGGTCACGTGACTTGAAGGTGTTAGTCAGAAACACAGCACCTTCATTGCAATGGAAAAACAAGACCAAAGTGCTCACTAGTGCTGAGGTGTTTGTGTGTGTGTGCATGTGTTTGTGTGTGTGTTATTAATACTTCACTCTGCACTGAAGCTGAGTTACTGGTTAGCTGCTGTGGTTGTGCTTTTGCAGCGGCAGGAAGCAACGCACGCTCTATCTTTGCAAACGCTAATGGAAAATTCAGCCGAACAGAAAAATGTGTGTGTGTGAGAAAGAGTGTGACACGCACTGCACATCATCTAGTGCTGCTATACCAGTGTGTGTGCGTGTGTGTTTGCATGTGTGTGCATTAATGTCAAACTTGAGGTTGCTCAGATTCACTCCAATTATAGCTGTTTCTCTAATCTAAATTTACTCCCATTCAGTTACATGACGGTGATTATGAAGTGACTAGTAAAGAATAATATAATGAACTGAGTATTATGGGATGTGTAATAAAAACTGAAATGACTGATATGAGTGTATTCAATGTGGAAAACATGAAAAAAATGGATCCCTATTTTTTTTAAACTTCAAATGAAACAATACTCCGAATTGTTTTTACAACAGGAAACTTTACCTCTTTTTTTTTTTTTTTTTAATTGTCAAAATCATATCACAGAGTTTCACATCACAGAGGTTTTATAAATAATCAAGACCTAAATCCAGCATCCCTTTAAAGTGGCACACTCTTCAGATGTTGGTTACTGAGAAGTTCCTTGCTGCTAGATCAAACCAGTCCTGATGCTTCTTCACCTCTTTTCTACCTTTAACCCAGATTATCATAATATCCTTCTGTCCATCCTCACCAGCATGGCTTTGGTTTGCATCATATTGGGGATAGTTGCTCGTATCTCTAACATACCACAGACAACATTGCATAAAACTAGTTCCATCCAGGGTGTATTCTTGCCTCATGATCAGTGTTCCCAAGATAGGCTCTGGATCCGCTGTGACTCTGAGCAGGATATAGTGGTTACTGAAGATGAATGAATGGATAAAACTAATAGAATAGGTAATAGAATACAATAGGGCTTATCCTAGAACTGTTTAATAGTTGAGAGTAGGTTGAGAGTATGCTAGAGTTGCTAGAACCAGGTTGAGAGTATGCTAGAGTTGCTAGAACCAGGTTGAGAGTATGCTAGAGTAGCTAGAACCAGACTGAGTGTATGCTAGAGTTGCTAGAACTAGGTTGAGAGTATGCTAGATTTGCTAGAACCAGGTTGAGAGTATGCTAGAGTAACTAGAACCAGGTTGAGAGTATGCTAGAGTAGCTAGAACCAGACTGAGTGTATGCTAGAGTTGCTAGAACCAAGTTGAGGGTATGCTAAATTCACTAGAACCAGGTTGTGACCATGCTAGAGTTCCTAGAACCAGGTTGAGAGTTTGCTAGATTTGCTAGAACCAGGTTAAGAGTATGCTAGCGTTGCTAGAGTACTAGGGTACGCTAGAGTTGCTACTCGGATCATGGCATTTCTGGTAGACGTCCCATCATGTGTGAGACATCATGCATCTCATCACGTAAAACTGAACCCTAGCGAGACAGAGATGCTGTATATTCCTGAAACCTTGCTATGTTCTTTGAGAACTTACTGATCACTCCTTCTGAAAATGCATGTTTCATAGTGTTGAATGATTGTTCTCATCATATGTTCATCAGTTGATCGGGTTTCAGGAGGATTTAACCATTTCTCTTCAAGACGTCCACTAACACTAACTGATAGTTCAGTCCCTTCAGTCATTTTAAAATTTGACTTCTGTAGCTCACACCTAGCTGATGCTTGTCTTTGATTTTGAAGTTTGAAGTTTATCCTTGTCACTCCATGGACCATCCCTCCACTATCTGGTGATCATAGACATTTTCAGTCATCAACTGGCAGATCGTGGTCCAGATGTGGAGCCAGCAAAGTATTTCAGCAGACCAGACTAGAGTACTTGAAAAAATACTGTAGCACAACCAATAAATAGATGAAAAATCCTGCTGTCATTCAGCTACACCTGAACCAGTGCGGCTTCTGTAGCAGATCTTCTGTTGCACCTAATCCAATCACATGCATTATGTAAACTATTTAGCTGAAGGCAGCTCACTGTATCCTCACCATTAATTTAACCTTTTGGAGTTTTTTTTATCATTTTCAATGTCTTTGAAAAAATACTTTGCAAACTCCATGCTTTCTCCTACTCTGCAACGCTCACATACTCTCAATCAGACCATAGACTAGCTACTGGTCACTGGGGGAGTTTCCGTAGATTTTTCATTTTACGTACCAATACTTATGTCAACATTGCTTTGTTGAAAGATAAGTCTGAATGTTTAAAGACTACTGGACAAAGAAGTAAACAGTTATTCTCACTGCGTCTAATTCTATGGTGCTAGCCAAAAGTTGTAACATGAAGCACCACTACAAAACAAAACAAACACTTCAAAATGTCTTATTTATAGGCATAAATTACTAATGGTTAGGCATTAAAAGTTAACACAAGCATTAAGACTCTTGTGTGCTCCTAGGAAACTTGTAAGTATACTTTGATGCAAACTGTGAAAGGATTACAGTGTTAAAAAAAATTAGACACTAAACGTGCTACCATTTTTTTAAATTAAATTTGACAGACAAGGGTTCTGCCTTTATTTGCTTATCATAAATGACATGGCATATGCAAATCAGGTGGTGGTGTTCTTAATGTTGGATTTCAGCAGATGTTTCTTACCCCGGTTCACACCCATATCCTGTCTCCTGCACAATGGCACTTGTACAAAAGTACAGGAAGTGTCAGTCTTTCATAACCATCCAATCAAAGCCATCATTATTCCCCTGTGGATCCCTCCCACAGGAAGTGGCATCTGCAGTGTTCGGCAGCTGTGCACGCGTTAGGGTTATTATGGAGTGCTTTTAGATTTTAGTCACTCATACACACTGCTGGGCCATTGTGCACACACTGAATGGAGATCCCCTGCTGAGCGAGAGCTCCTTTATATGGTTCCGACACAAGTGAAGATCACATCTGGGGAATGATTGAGACTACATGAAAGTTAAGTTTAGTGTGAGCTTAAGGCTTTAGTCCATAGTAAAGGTAGAGTAAAGTTTAGGCATACATTAAGGATTCCACGGCAGGATGGCTTACATACAGGTGTCAGACTTATGTCTATGGCCAAGCTTAATTTTAAACTAATTCCAAACTTAATTTTGATTTAATGTTGACTCCACCTTTACACTTCACATAAATGCTGACATTAGCCTAACTAATCCCAACCTGAATTTATTAACCTTAAACTAGGCCTACTGCAGACCTTAAAATACTTAGAATACTCCACAGGTCTTATGATTTTTTTTGTTCTTAGTACAGGAAATGGGATGAAATTCTTGTCCGTAGTACACACACTCACTGCAGATATGGTAAATAGCAGAGAGGAATCAATACTCATACTCAAGTGCTAAGCATAAAATGCTCAAAAACCAATATCTGATGCTATGTGACATAAGCCTAGTGTAAATCATTACACTAATGAACAGACAACACAAAATATGTGAAATATCTCCATGTATTTCATGATTAATGCAAGCAAAGCAAAACAGACTGCAAACTGTGCTATATGACAATATCAAGAGGAGGAACTACAGCATCTTCCTAAAATACAAGTAACCTAATAAAACATCTTAAAAATAAAACTCAGCACAAGGAGTTCACTGCTGCAGCAAACGCTGACTAGGCAACAAAATGTCTACAGACAATGCTAGTTGAGGGAGAATAACAGCACTTACCCAGTTGTTCTTGACAATCAAGCCACTATCAGTTATTAACAACAAGGGATTCCGACACAACGAAAACAGCAATGTACTTTACTTACAGCTGTACAGAAGCACTTTTCTGAAGTGAAACAACACCTGCTTTTCTTAAAGGCTACAATCCTACTCGATCCAATGTAGCTAGCTAATGCATTTCATTTCAGATCAGCTCGTAGCTTTTAGTAAGCCAGGGAAACATAAACAGAGATAAATAATATGGTCTGTTACCTTCCTGATTGAGTAAGAATCAGAAGTAGGTTACTCAATTCAGTATTGGTATTGGTATTGACGATTACCAAAACACACATATTCGTGCTCAGTCTAAAAATCATATTGATGCATCACTAGTAAATAGAGGTTGAAAAACACTGGAGTATTCCTAACATTATTTTGATCTTAACTCTGACCACCCTGAATGACTTGCTTATTAAGCCTTATAATTAACCTGATCTTCATTCAAGATCTATTGTATAGTTCAATTCTGAATTGACTTTTTTAAGTTCTTTTAAACTTCGTTCATCAACATGTCAGTCTGTTACCCACACATAACCCACAATGCCAATCTACTACCTACTGATAGTGGCATCAAGATTTGTTTGTGCTTCATCTCTACCAGAAGAGAGCAATGCAGCAGCACTTTAGTCCTTTAGTCTCTCCAGCTCTCTCACCTCCACATCTGTACACTTTGCTCAAACAGATCAGATTCCAAAGCTTCATCTTTGATGCTAATACCACCATCATGTTTGTCATGTCGTAGATTACTAATTAGCCAAGCCTCTGCCGTAAATAAGTGTAACTGCGTTGTATAGCTGCATTGCTTTACAGAATTTTCCAACATTTACTGTTTCCACTAATTCTACACTCAAATGATTTCTCAAAAGAAGCTAAGATTGTTTCATTATTTTCTCCTATTAAACACCATTGTATTCACGCTAGCAATACGTCATCGTGGCAGACAACCACTAATGTCTCACTGGAATAATGTGCTACAGCACCAACCAACAAATTAGCACCACAATCACTAAACACATCACAAATATTTCAATATAAATAAGTAATGTGTTTCATGGTGGGGTTTTCCTTTAACTTACAGCTTTAACTTTATGACTAAGCCCTAACACTGCTTATTCATTGTCATTAAAATAAAAGACTCCCAAACATCTTAATAAGTCCCAGACATTATGATTTGTAAATTCTTTGCTGTTTCACTGTGGTGTCCACATGATCCAAATGCTGATTCACTGGGTGAAAGACGTGGAGGAGGAAAGAAGAAAATAAACCCCAAAAATGTTTCCCCCAAAGTGGAACCTTGAATCTAGTGCTTGTAGTCCACATCATTCTGGATTGTTCTGCTGCAAAGTAACAAGACCTCAATTTGCGAAGCTTATAATGCTCTGGGGAAAAAAGTTGTGCTTGGAAAAAAAATCCCCCCCAAAAAAAGAGCTCTTTCCATAGCTTTGGCTCTATTACTGAGGACGTCTGCAAATTGAAGTTGTCCGTAAGCACATCAAAAGGACAAGACCAGAGGAAATGTCTTCATCCAAGCATTGCCTTGTGGTTGCTAGTGGTGCTTCATCATTCATCTCTTCACTGTGCTGAAGTCTTCTAACTGCAATACTCACCACTTCCTAAAATCATATTTCATTTCTTGGCAGAGTTAATATTGTAGTATTTGATTTGGTGTCTTATCTTGAATGTTTGGTTAGGCAACACACACACACACACACACTCTCTTATCAGTGTGTTGCAGACGTCTGTAGGCTGATAATTAACTCAACACGTTGACACAGGTGAGCAACACTGAAAATTGAAGCAACTCACACATACACACACACACACACACACACACACACACACTGGGAGACAAGAGGACAGTTTTGTTTGCTGAAGTTGTTCTTCTCTGTGAATCTTATCTTAACTACTCAAGGTTCTTAATTCTCCCTTTGTCTTTCTCTCTGTCTGTCTGTGATGCATGTTTCACAGAATCCAGAAATACCATTGATAATTTATACTTGAGACTTTATTTATTTATTTATTAGGACATTAATTATAATTTAATATAATCAGAAATCCTTTGGTTATCAAATTGGAAATTTGCCAACAAATTGTTGTGTTTTTTTTTTTTTTTCCTCACTGGCTCCTGGTCAGGGACCAAATGTGTGGGGTGTTGCTAATACCTCTGTGTATTGACAATTATCTACACAAACCACATTGCACAACGCTGATACAGCTGATACAGCTGATACAAACTCCAAGTTAAAAATAGATTTGGTGCTGTCTTTATCATTTCACAATCAATGTGTTGTTTTCTTTTCTGTACAAATGTTTAACTTGTCAAATACTCTACCAGACAAAACCATGTTTTTACAGAAAAAATGCCACCCAAATGAATAGAAATGTTATTTTCTGATCATTTAGTGTGCGACTTTATAAATGCAATGATAAAGTCCATATAACTCAAATTGTGATCAGGAATCGACTGGAATTAAAATCATTTAAATTTTAAAATCTGTCTATCAGTTAAATTTTGTCATGCAGTGAATTTTTTAGATCGTTATTACTGTCCTCATTCATCAGCAGGCTTTTTATACTGTACGTATCAATATAAGCTGGTTAACCTACGGCCAATCCAAAAACATTACAATGTCAATCCTTTTTTTTTTTTTTTTTTTTTTGGATCTTGGGCTTGACTAATGATGTTGCGTAACTAATGTAGTCGCTTTGACTGACTTCACTGTAACAATACAAGAAACCCAAAAACCACTGGCTCCGGTTTGGGTCAGTTCTTATTTTTAATGTGCAGTGGAAAACCCAATCTAATAAACTGTCATTTACACTTCTTATTTAAGCACTCTTCTCTTTCTGGTGCTTTCCCCTTTGTCCTACTTTGTTTTTCTCCTGATTCACAGATGAAACAGTTTGACAGTTGCTGTGCATTGTGCTAAACAGCTTTTGTGTGTGTGTGTGTGTGTGTGTGTGTGTGTGTGTGTGTGTGTGTGTGTGCATGTATGTGTGAGAGGTATTGCCCAAGGCCTTTCTTCTATCTCACAGGAACCACTCATATGCTGCTGCCTCTGTGTGTGTGTGTGTGTGTGTGAGTGTGTGAACTGGCATCCACTTAGGCATTGCTACCTGATTACATGTGTTTGCCAGTTAATGTATCCATGAAGGCAAGTGTGTTGTATGTATGTGTGTGTGTGTGTGTGTGTGTGTGTGTGTGTGTGTGTGTGTGTGTATGGGTGTGTGTGTGTGTGTGCTGGGATGATAGGCAAATGCTGATGGCTTCAATAAGGTAGAGGGGGATGCACTGATTAGCCGACATGCTGTGTATCTGTCCATGCTGTGGTCTGTATTCAGGTCAAATGGTGGTTCAGTGTGTGTGTGTGTGTGTGTGTGTGTGTGTGTGTCTGCAGCATCTTGAGGTGAGATTGAAAGGGGCAGTGACCCAGATCTGCTAGATCGCTGGGGGGGTGAATAGAAATCAGCTGCTGGCTTCTCAATGGAAATTTTACCTCATTAGTGAATTAGTGGACAAACATTATAAGAGAGAGAGAGAGAGAGAGAGAGAGAAAGAGAGAGAGAGAGAGTATGACTGGAGGCAAAAAAAATCTAATAGCTATACACATGACATCAGACTGGATTTGATAATGGACATCGACTCCAGTGACCCAGAATAGGACGAATGTCTATTACTCTCTCTCTCTCTCTCTCTCTCTCTCTCTTGCGAAACCCATCAGAGAGCTCTTACCTTTCCCATGTGTCTTTCCTCCATTTTTACTTTTTGTCAGAGTGAAGTTATCATTACCGTCTGTTTTCTGAATGTAACTGTGTGTCTGTGTGTACGTGTGCTGAATATCTAACATGAAACTAACTTTACCATGGTACTAATAATCACCATTTTTGGAAATTTTGCTAATACATAATTTATAAAACTTTTCCCATTATTAAGAAATGATTTTATTTTGTCATCAACTAGCAGAAACAAGCATCTGCAAATTTAATACCTGCCTTCAGTCGTACTAATTTGAGCACACTATTGCCATTCCCAAAGTGACTATATCAGGCTTGGTAAATTGGTGCAAAATTAGTCGATTTACAATATACATTTTTTCACTGTCACTGATCTTTCACTGATATCTTTGGGTATAAACACCCCAAATTGCATATTCATTAAGCCAAACGAGCAAAACAGACGTGATAATGAGCTAATGTGAAAGATGCAAATTTCCGTAGACCCTGTTAATAAATCACACATTTGGCAGGTGTTAGTAAATCAGGGCCTAAACGTTTTATCGTATACTGTGACCTTCCTGATCTCAGATGCTCTAGATGAGTGTCTCTTTGGTTGTTTTGATGAAATATAGCATTCACATGAGTGTATATAAATTGTTTTGGGGGAAAAAAAGCAAGCAACTGTTCAAAATTAGAAGGGACGATAATGAAATTTAAGGTGAGAATTTTCAGTGCAATTCAATGTCACAAAGCTCTGTGCTGCTTCACTGGTCATATGCGGCATTCGAATTATGTAGTCCCTTGTAGTTCTTGTTCTGTGTCATCTTATGTAGCACCTTGGTCCTGGAGAAACGTTGTTTCGTTTCACTATGTACTTATATATGGCTGAAATGACTTGAGACTTGAGAATCTCCTCGGAATAGGAAGTCGGAGCTCAGAATGATGTCATTTTCGATCTCCGTGCGTCTGAGCTACAAAGCGAGAAAAAAACATGGATGCCTCCATGTTCGTTATTTAGCAACAAGTAAGCTGTATATTTACCTCTTCAAAACAGTGATAAGAGGTGCTACTTTGTTAACTCTTCATGCTGTGAGCAGCCATGTTGATTTGATGTCACTTGCTGAACTCAGGGTTGAGGAGACTGTCCCAAGTTTCTGAGTAGGAATTCTGAGTTGGGGAGTTTTCTTTGATTTTTCCTAGTCAGAGATCGGAATTACAACTTAGTACTAATAGTAATACTTAATATTACTACAGTATTACTTAGATTCAGATTTCTAAAGTGATAGCCAAAATCCTTGGTGCATCCTTGGTCATGAGAATAGTAATCTTAGTTAACCTGAGTCTTGGATGAACACATGGATGTGTTTAAGGAGCATGCGTACTAGGGATGTAACTGAATATGAATGTCATTTGGAATGAACTGAGAATATGTTCTAAACTGATACAAATACAGATATGAGTATGAAATGCGTTATTCGTTTTGTTTTTATAAAATGCAGGCGACACAACAGAAGAGCCATACAAGCGACAAATAAAGATCATGTTTTAATTGTTAACATGAACCTGCAGCGCTGCAAGATGCATTTACGGCATTCATTCACGCATCCTTAGTAACAGCCTGGCCATGAACACAGCTGTTTCATTAAGATTCAAGATTGAAGATCTTTACTGTCATATGTACTTTGGTTTGTTTTTTTCCTCATGAGTAAGACAGGTAGAAGGGCAACAAACAATAAATTATGAAGACAATAAAAATACGAAAAATATACAATAAGGAACAAAGCAGGAAGAATAATAAAAATAAACAATACACAATAGCAAAAGTCCATTTACAGTATGAATAAGAGAACCTGTATGCAATAAGAACAGTTAATAATAAAAAGGTTTCACAGTATAATGAAGCAGTGCAAGTAACGACAAAGTGGCAGTAGTGTAAAGTGTCAAGTAGTTATAAAGTGTCAGCGCAAAGTGTAGTGTTTACAGTGACAATTCTTATTAATCCAATTAGTATTAGCCTACTAGTTTGTTTATATTTTGTGAAATAGGACTAATTTCGTTAAAGGTCATGTGCACATCTCTAGTTATGAACTCGAGTGATGTAACTGAGGCTGAGGAACTACCACACTGACAGTGCTGACATTCCACAGCTGGTGGGCGTGTCCAGTGTTTCCAGTGTGTCCAACCACGCCCACTTCAGGTTTAAATACAGATAGAGATATTGGAGCACTATAACCAGATACAGATAGAGATAGTTTGCATTATGCTCCCTTTGCACTAAGCAAAAACACCTGCTTTGGAAACTGTACAATCAAAACACTCAGAGTATTTTTATTAACAAAAGGAATTTTACATGTTAAGGTTTAGTGCTTGGCCTGGCCTCCTCGCTCTTTAATAATAATAAATAACAGCTTTTCTCCAGAATATTCCCTCATCTTTTCTTCAGCTTCGCATGTCCCTCGGTAAGAGCGGATAAATAGAGAGGCTTTGTGCACGGCGATGGGGTTAAAGACGCCCTGAAAGCTTTTCTTTGGGAGGAGGCTCTAATTATGCGCGCCGATTGTCGACGGCTCGATTGTGCGCGTCCAGCTGCACGTGGGAAGGTCGCGCGAGAGGAGGAGAAGAGCGCGCGGGTGTGTGTGTGTGTGTGTGTGTGCGCGCGCGCGCGTGCTTGAGAGAGAGAGAGAAAGAGAGAGAGAAAGAGAGAGAGAGAGAAGGCGAAAGCGCGAGGCAGACACCCTGACGCCGCTCTCGAAATTCTTCCCCCATGCGCTGAAAGAGAGAGCGCCGATTGTGTCCTCCTTCATATGTTTTTTTCCTCTCCGCAGCCGAGCGCGTGCTGTGTGTGTGTGTGTGTGTGTGTGTGTGTGTGTTTCTGGGGGTGGGGTGGGGGGTTGTTGGGTCCTGGGTTTCACCTGGTCCACGTGACTATGTTGGAATCCGCGCGCAAACAAACAGCGGCGGAAACTACAGCGCGAGATTATTACTATAATCTATTACTATATACTGTTACTATATTACTATTATCTATTACTATATACTATTACTGTAATCTATTACTATATACTATTACTGTAATCTATTACTATATACTGTTACTATATTACTATTATCTATTACTATATACTGTTATTGTAATCTATTACTATATACTGTTACTATATTACTATAATCTATTACTATATACTATTACTGTAATCTATTACTATATACTGTTACTATATTACTATAATCTATTACTATATACTGTTACTGTAATCTATTACTATATACTGTTACTATATTACTATAATCTATTACTATATACTGTTATTGTAATCTATTACTATATACTGTTACTATATTACTATAATCTATTACTATATACTGTTACTATATTACTATAATCTATTACTATATACTATTACTGTAATCTATTACTATATACTGTTACTATATTACTATAATCTATTACTATATACTATTACTGTAATCTATTACTATATACTGTTACTATATTACTATAATCTATTAGTATATACTGTTACTATATTACTATAATCTATTACTATATACTGTTACTGTAATCTATTACTATATACTGTTACTATATTACTATAATCTATTACTATATACTATTACTATAATTATATTACTGTAAATTATTATAACTGGTTGGTGCGAGAAGAGTCAGCTGTTCTTTTAAAATGTACATGTGAAACATGTTGAATTAGAAAATGTTAATGACCAAGAAACTAAAAAAATAATGCTGTTATTACTCATAATACTCAAAATACTCTGATAAATGTAGAACTACAGCTTCAAATTCATCACTCAAGATAAAGTAGAAAATTATTAAATTAACTCTTACATTTACTTAAAAGTACAAAAAAGATTCACAAAAGACAAATTTTCGGTACTAATGGTAAATTATTGTTTAGTGGCTCACAAAGGAACCTAGGAAGGTAGGAAAAGTTTAGCTAAAGCTAATTATGAACACCTTTGTTCCTAATATCTCATAGCTAGCATGTTAGCAACTCTGACTATACAAACTTGCTGACTGCAAATAGCTGGCTAACATTTGAGAGATTAGGAACAGAGCTAAGGCAACCTAAAAAAAAAAAAAAGCTCTGTTCCTAATCTTTCAAATGTTAGCTAGCAAGATAATAACTCTGACCATACAAACTAGCTGAATGCTAATAGCTAGCTAACGTTTGTGAGATTAGTAATTAGCTAAGGCAAACTAACAACAGCTCTATTTCTAATCTTTCAAATGTTAGCTATATAATAACTCTGACAATGCTGAATGCTAATAGCTGGCTGTCAGAGTACAAACTACTTTGATAAATAAAAAGTGTACATAGCAATAGATAGATTATGGCGATGGCCATTATGTCTGATTCTCACTGTCACATCTGTTAAAGTTTAGATTTGTTAGGAATATAGATTCACTCTCTAAAGCTCTCTGATGCTAAAACGTCACCATGAAAGTTTAGAAAATATAATTATGGAGAAATGCAGTGTTTGGAAATGTAGTGAGTAAAAGTCAAAGGTATTAGGTGAAAGAAAAACTCTTAATTGGATTCAGAGGTTCAACAGGAGGTGCTTAAAGCAGAATGTGCTTACTCTGTGTACTAAAAAAAAGATTGTACTGAATGTGAAGAGATTATACTGCACGTGAAGGCAATGCATGAGGCGTAAGATGACTCACATTATTATGAAATATCAAGGGCAGGCTATCACTAAATCTAGACAAAATACTACAGCAGGCCTGATATTTTGAGTGTTGCCAAGTAGAACTGTCAGAGTAAATGTGCTCAAAGGCAAATTATCCACTTTCAGATAACTCTGTCCACAAACTTCTTAATTGGATGCCATGACAGCTGAAAAGCAGCCTGTAGTTCTACTTTAAATGTTACAGAGAACTGTTTAGTGGTGTTCACCTCGTGTTTGGTCTAAATTGGCTTTCTATTTTTGTTCGGAAACTTATTCGGTGTCCTTATTAAAAACAACAGCACTCAAGTCAAGATTTTATCCAAGATCTTTTCCACTGTAAGGAGTAGAAAATAGTAGATCTTAGTCTAGTAGTTTTCAGGTCATGCTATAGTTATACTTTTTGTACTAACGCATTGGTAAGCCTACACGTGTCACGAAAAAAAAAACTCAGACTGCAGAGTGAAGCAACGTCTTGTGCTTGACATATGTGATGCGTTATAGGGTGTGACTTAGATAATTTAAGAATAATTATAGTTGTGTACCTGCTATTATCCCACACTAAACCAAGAAAGGAGTAGGGTGGATCATTGTATTTGTTTAGCACTCATCCCACACTGAAGAACCTTGTTTCATACAAAACTCGTTGTAAGGAATCCATGGTTGTATACATAGAGTGTTAAAATAGCGCAGCAGCATATGCTTTGGACAGGCTTTCTGTGACTAGTATGCGAAATAGTAACATATTAGTTTGACATACTAGCATGTTTAGTATGTTTGTATGTGATTTTATGGGACGTGCTTATAGTCAGAGCTGGTGACCTCTTGAAAATGGGCCCTGCTAACATTAATTGTCACAGAGCAGCTTTACTGAAATCTGGATGTAGATATAGATTCCTAAAGAGCAAGCCAGATTTGACAGTAGTGAGGAAAACTCCCTAAGACGACATGAAGAAGAAACCTTGAAAGGGACCAAACTCAAAAGGGAACCCATCCTCTTCTGGGTGACACTGGATAGTGCGATTCTAAAACATTACTCTCTTACAACTGTATACTGTAATGTCAAACAGTACTAAGTGGGTTGAAAGGATGTTCAGGAGGAGCAGACTGTGAATAAGAGTCCTGGGATGAGCACAGGAAAGTCTTTATGATTACATACTTCCTAAAACAGTTTATTCCAAAATCTCACCCTTGCTTTCTTTGAGGAAAGAGCTTTTCCTCAAGCAATGTATGCCATATAAAATGTCCCATAAATTTAGTGCATACATGACAAGTAAATACATCTTTTATTAATGTGCAGGCCAAATAAAGGGTTAATATTGCAAGTGAAATGAAGAATCACTAACAGCTACTTAAATAAGCTATCTAAAACAACAGCTTACAGCTTAGTCAAATTGTTATATCTACTAAGCAATAATGATGTACAAAATTTGACAGTTGCTTTTTAATTTCCTAGTAAGGAATTATTTACATCCTGCCCAAAGCACAGGTAATATTGCAATCACATAGGCTTAGAAAACATTAGCAAGCTACAAAGAACCAGGATAGGTTTCTTCACTGGTTCACAAGGGTACCCTGAGTTAACTGTAGCTAAATGTAAAGCTAACAACATTTGATTTAATCTTTTTTTTAATCAAGCATTATCTAACTTGTTTTGTTAGTCCACACTGTAAACTATTCATATAACTACATATAGGTAAAATGATAACATTAGAAAAGTGATTTTGATATTTATTCAAGCTAGGTACAAATGTTGTGCATGATTATGTTAGATGAAACTAGCAATTACCATGATAGTGGTGAGACACAACAATATAACAAAATATGTTTAAAGAAAGGCTTTTCTCAGCCTCAGCTATCAGGCAGTTTACAGAAAACAGTCTCCCTGGATGCTAAAACACTATCCGAGTGTCAGTGAGCCCACACCCCAGTCAGGTAAAAAGGTTAATTATTCAGCGTAAACATGGTGAGTGCTACAGGCTAACGCTGTCACAGTGATAGCTTTGTGAGAATGCTGAACAGCATTGCTCTTAAATCTTAATTGCATATGCAATCTTTAGCACACCAGGGCCCTAGGCTGTTGCCTGTACTCAGGGGTTAAATTGGGTAATAGCACACAGCGGCAGAGCTTTAGCACCACAGATGAGCAGAGTTGAGCTCCAGAAAAAAGAATTTGATATAAATGTAAATAGTTTTAATACAGTATTCTGAAAATCCATGTAACAACGTGGATATCAATATCAAGATCAATCAATATTACTTTTTTATTATAGGGTTTTTTTGTTATTATAAAACTAAGCCTAATTGTTTGGTTACTTGAACTGAATGGGTTTTAAATTATGACAGTAATAATATAAGTAATATAAGGCTTAAATTAGTATTCTTAAATTAGTTCCTCCCAAAAAAAGACAGGTAGGTGGATTGGCTACACTAAATTATGAATATATGTGTGCATAGTGTCTCTGCGATGGCCCCGTGTCCCATCCAGGGTGTACAGCCAGTGTTCTCCGGACAAGCTCTGGAGCCACGGCAGCCCTGACCACAATGATAAATGAATGGATTAACTGAATGTGTTTAAAATGATGGCAGCTTCACTAATGCATTTCCTGTTTAATTTCCTAATATGAAGCTTGAATTAATAATGTCATATTGAATTAAACTGCTGTTCATGCAGATCTTTTAACTGTTCTGTGGGTGGAAAGTTTTCGTGATCTCAGTAAATAAACAGTGCACCTAATTTGTGTAATATCTAAGGAGTCGACTTAAAGAAATAAAGGTAC
Organism: Pangasianodon hypophthalmus; assembly: GCF_027358585.1. Taxonomy (NCBI): domain Eukaryota; kingdom Metazoa; phylum Chordata; class Actinopteri; order Siluriformes; family Pangasiidae; genus Pangasianodon; species Pangasianodon hypophthalmus. The sequence goes on along the minus strand of NC_069719.1, from coordinate 6,476,135 downwards.
TGAACTGTACTTTGCATTGTTGCTGGGGTGGTACCATCGAAAGTACATCTTTTGTGTGTAACTATTACCTGGGAATGTGCATGTAGTGTACTTTTAATTAGTTCTAAAGTTACAGTGGTCTTTAAGGTCCAATTTACCTTTCATAGGTATACAGATACTACCTTCTCAGTGCCAAGGAAAGCACACTTCAGTACCTTTATTTCTGAGATTGTTGGATTAATTTCATTAAATAAAGATTTAAAAAATAATTAAAGAGTATGACAAAAGTTTCAGAAGTCCTCATGTAGACACTACATTCGCCATGTGGGCGGGACTTTGTTGCTGCCCACTTGAATGGCATCTCGGTTGACTAATGAGAGCTGCTGCTCGAGCTCCTGGCCGGTGGAGAGCGCTGGAGCGCGTGAATGGGTGACGTCACGAGGCTGGCGCCAGGCTGTCTGGGAGTCGCGCGTTAGATCAACACAGCTGGAGCGGGCTAGGACACACAGCTGGGCCGCCAGCGCATTCCTGCACAAAAACAGGATTGTGAGAAAAAGGAAAAATGGGAACAGAGGTGGGGCGGGAGGGGCACACACACACACACACACTTCAGAGTATACTAAAAATGCATGGGTTAAAAAGAGAAAGGGAGAAGCTTGGTGATGGCTTGGAGATCTGTCTCTCTCTGTCTCTCTGTCTCTCTCTCTCTCTCTCTCCCTCTTTTTCTCTCTCACGAGTTTATTTTTGGGTTTTTCGGGATGAGGAGTAACACTTTTAGAATGCACAATGACCGCGCAGTGATTTGTAAATATTTCCGCCACTGCGATCTGATAGTCTACTGAATTCCAGTAATGTTAAACACTGCTCAACTTACTGACAGAGTAGTATTAAACACTCCTCAACTTACTGACAGAGTAATGTTAAACACTCCTCAACTTATTCACAGAGTAATGTTAAACACTCCTCAACTTATTGACAGAGTAATGTTAAACACTCCTCAACTTACTGACAGAGTAGTATTAAACACTGTTCAACTTATTCACAGAGTAATGTTAAACACTCCTCAACTTATTCACAGAGTAATGTTAAACACTCCTCAACTTATTGACAGAGTAATGTTAAACACTCCTCAACTTACTGACAGAGTAGTATTAAACACTGTTCAACTTATTCACAGAGTAATGTTAAACACTCCTCAACTTATTCACAGAGTAATGTTAAACACTCCTCAACTTATTCACAGAGTAATGTTAAACACTCCTCAACTTACTGACAGAGTAATGTTAAACACTCCTCAACTTATTCACAGAGTAATGTTAAACACTCCTCAACTTATTCACAGAGTAATGTTAAACACGGCTCAACTTATTCACAGAGTAATGTTAAACACTCCTCAACTTATTCACAGAGTAATGTTAAACACGGCTCAACTTATTCACAGAGTAATGTTAAACACTGCTCAACTTACTGACAGAGTAATGTTAAACACTGCTCAACTTATTCACAGAGTAATGTTAAACACGGCTCAACTTATTCACAGAGTAATGTTAAACACGGCTCAACTTATTCACAGAGTAATGTTAAACACTGCTCAACTTATTCACAGAGTAATGTTAAACACGGCTCAACTTATTCACAGAGTAATGTTAAACACTGCTCAACTTATTCACAGAGTAATGTTAAACACTGCTCAACTTATTCACAGAGTAATGTTAAACACGGCTCAACTTATTCACAGAGTAATGTTAAACACTGCTCAACTTATTCACAGAGTAATGTTAAACACTCCTCAACTTATTCACAGAGTAATGTTAAATGCTGCTTAACTTATTCACAGAGTAATGTTAAATGCTGCTTAACTTATTGATAGAGTAATGTTAAACACTCCTCAACTTACTGACAGAGTAATGTTAAATGCTGCTTAACTTATTCACAGAGTAATGTTAAACACTGCTCAACTTACTGACAGAGTAATGTTAAACACTGCTCAACTTATTCACAGAGTAATGTTAAATGCTGCTTAACTTATTGATAGAGTAATGTTAAACACTCCTCAACTTACTGACAGAGTAATGTTAAATGCTGCTTAACTTATTCACAGAGTAATGTTAAACACTCCTCAACTTACTGACAGGACAGTGCAGATTCACTCTAACCAAATGGTCTGATAACATATACCCATATACCCTATTATCTCAAAGCATGAGCTCTTTGTATCTGTGTGTGTGTGTGTGTGTGTGTAGTCTGTCATGGGAGTTCGTTCCTGACGCCAGGGTGTCTGCTGGCCATGGGAGTACCAGATTTATGTGTTTAAACCATAACGCGGATGTGTGTGTGTGTGTGTGTGTGTGTGTGTGTGGCGTGGTGTTAACACATATATTGTTATTTTTAGACAGACAGACAGACAGGCAGACAGAAAGATAGAAAAATAGATAGACAGATAGACAGACATTCAGATAGACAGACATTCAGACAGACAGACAGACAGACAGATAGATAGATAGATAGATAGATAGATAGATAGATAGATAGATAGGATCAGCACTGACATTATGTAGGTTGCAAGTAATAAAAAGTCTCCTACATACAAACTGTACCTACATGTATTTTGGCATATACACATAACACCCAAAAAAGCATCCATGCAAAAATGAAAAATAAATAAAAAGAAGAATGCAGAAGACAACATGACACTGAAACATGCTCATAAAGTGTAATGCATGTCAGTCCCTCAGCTGGTGCTTGAGTAAAAATTGCCTCAGGCTGAGTAACTGTCCAGGCCTTGGTGATCATTTAACTACAAAACTCTACAGCAGCAGAAACAGAGCCAGCTGTGCTTCTTCTTCCAGCTGCATGCCGTTGCTCTTGCTGACACTGAGCTGTTTGGGTTCACTGCCCTCAAATCTCCACTAGAATTCATCACCCAGATTATTTTCGGCAATTTTAGTTTATTAAAACTGCTCTGCTCTGTTCTGGCGGCTTTCCTCATTCCACTACATTGCCTTTGACTGACGCTTCAATTCAACCAATCACCAGTTAAAGACTCGAACCCGCCTCGCGCCTCATTTGCATGAACCATTTTCATTGGCTGACGGGTTGTTTATTTTGAGAAGAGGCGGAGCTACACACGGGCACGCTATATAAATCCGCGGGCAGGGTGACAGTTGTATGTGTAGCAGGTTTGAGTTGCTGCGAGTCACTGGATATCCGTGTCGCTTGGATTTTGTGTTGTGAAAAAGAAAGTAAAAAAAAAAAAAAAACGGAAAACATGAAGGCCATCAGCCCTGTTCGCTCGGTGAGAAGCTGCTACGAGGCTGTGTGTTGTATTTCGGAGCAGAGTTTGTCCATCAGCCGGAGCCGGAGTCCCAGCGAGGAGCCGGTTGGAGCTCTGAGCGACATGAACGACTGCTACTCCCGCCTGAAGGAGCTGGTCCCGAGCATCCCGCAGAATAAATCCGTCAGCCAGATCGAGATCCTGCAGCATGTCATCGACTATATTTTCGATCTCCAGATCGCGCTGGAAAGCCCTACAGGCGCTCCGGACATGCTGAAGGCACTGAAGGTGAGTTTCCATCCTCCTTCCTCCATCCTCCATCCTTCATCCTCCCTCCTCCATCCTGGCTGTGATGTGGCTCTGACATGCAAGACCTGGTGATGTTTATGAATATTAATTTCTGTGTTTCATTTCTGTTTGGACAGAGCTCAGACATCAAGCACAGCCTGTCCAAAGAAAGTGATGGAGCTCTGTGCCATTAGAAGAGCGCGCGCCTCAACTTTTTTCCATTGGTAGGTTTCTGAACCTGGATGTTTTCACACTCCCACTTTTCACCCATACTTGTTTTTCCCATGTACTTACTGCATAATAAGTAGGGTTTGGAAAGTAAAGCTATTTCTCATGACATTTCTCTTGGTTCAAGAAGTTTTTCAGTCTGCCTGCCATGCTTAAATTTGCATTTCTGCACTACACCATCTGCTCTAATCGCTTTATCACTTATTTGACAAAAATGAGTCATATATTTTTTAATGTTAACTCCTATAAACTTACGTTAAAACAGCCCACGTTCTTCCTGTTAGTTAGTCATCAAGCCAGTCACATCTCAAGAAGTTCACATCTCTATCTTTAGCAGTTTTATTTTTTATGAGCTCACTTCCTACTCATTTGTTCAGTAAGCATTTCATACAAAAAAAAAGTAAATAAAAAAAGAACAGAAAGGGTAGTCACTCTAAAGTTGCTCTTTGCTACTTTAAAGACGGGACATGATCTCGCAAGAGAGCAGAGATTCCAGCTCTTATCAGCTTGGGTTAATGAAAGTTTTCCAGCCGGCGCCAGACTGTCTGCAGTTTGAATGGCTTGTGTGTGTGTGTGTGTGGGGGCGTATGTGTGTGTGGGTGTGGATGTGTGTGTGTGAGAGAGAGAGATTGAGGGGGAGGAGAGAAAGAGAGAGCGCTGACTTCACTTTTCTCTTTCCCATCTATGTTGCAGGTGCAGGACAGAAACTTCTCCACTCATGGACAAGAGAGAGGGAGTGAAATGGCTGAACACACACACACACACACACACACACACATACACAAGGAGTGCGGCTATTCAGAGTGTGGGAAAAGAACCTGCACCCCACTCGAACCATGCAGTCTTTGGTCACTGGACACTTGAACACACCAAAGCTGAAGATTTCTGAAGTTTGGATGGAAAGCTCTCTTAAAGTTTTTTCTTTTTTTTTTCTTTTTTTTTTTTTTTAGATATACAATCATTCCTCTTTTTTGTGATGCTACAATCAGGCATTGTGTATTGCTGACTGGTTACATTTCCAAGCAATTAGGACAACACACACTTTACATTCCCGAGTTACTCTGAGTCTCTCTCTCTCTCTCTGTCTCTCTCTCTCTCTCTCTCTCTCTCTCTCTCTCTCTCTCTCTTTTCTCAGTGATAACACTGCAGTGTTTTAAAGTAATTTCCAATCCATTTGGTTGCAGAAATCAAATTATCTTTAACATTTAAGTACGTGTACATATTCTTTTTTTTTTTTTTTTTTTTTGGTGGAGTCGGGTGTGTATTGATTATAGACAGATTATAATGTGAACTCTATAAATATAGAGTGAATTGTAAATGTTTGTGGGGATTCTACATTTCTGCAGACTGTATATGTAACTGCTGAGTTTTATAAACTCACATTGGTTGTGTTTTGTATACATTCACCTTTTTTTGCATAATGAAATAAATCACTTGAAGAAAATGAAGCCTAGTGTGCATGTCTGATATTACCATCCAACACAATGCTGAAGCTCAGGCTCCTATTGAGACACACAGCTGGTCATTGGGTAGCTTGTTCTTTACCAGTGAATGAGAATAATGCATTGCTGCCGTGACTGACACGGCTGTGGAGACACATTTAGCTTGCTCTTAAATAGCTCTTAAGTGAAAAATTCCTCACTGAGCAGCTAACTCTTATGCAAGTAGCAGTGTTCACTGAGTTTAAAAATTTACTTTTATAATTATTTATTTGGCAGATTTTTTTTTATAAATGGAGCTGAGTAGATGAGTGTTAAAGGTCTTAATCAAGGATCCAACAGTGACAGCTTGGCAGTACCAGGATTCAAGCTCACGTCCTAGTCCAGTGCCCTAACCGCTGAGCACCACTGCCACCTTTTGTAACAGAAACTAGTGTCCAGACAGCATCATGGACTCAGTTTATGATGTCTCCATTGTTTGGAACTAAAGTCTGTAGGAGACATCATTTCATAACCACATCTAGTGCACTTAAGCCCATAGTTATTAAGATTCATATTTACAACATGCTTTTGATTCTAAATACAGACAGCACAGCTATTTAAAAATAGCCACAGACATTAGTTAGATAGAACAGAAAGGCTCCAGTGATTCTAGAGGAGTGATCAAATGAGCTGTTATAATCTAGCTCCATCTAGTGGTCAGTGAATGATTCAGCAGCCTGTGCATTTGTGTTCCTGTCCTCATCATATTATACTGCAGCTTTTCTACTGCCCAGTTTTTTTCTGGTGCTGCCTGAAATTCACTAAACAAGTAAGCCAGAAAGGTCAATTAACCACAGAGAGAGAGAGAAGTGCAACTAATGAGAGTGAGCAAAGTTTCAAATTAAATTTCCAACCCTAAGTTTATAAGTAATCCACTTAACAATGCATGAGTAAACAAACAATTTTAAAATGACTGAATAATGGCCAGAGGAGAAGTCCAATAACTTCCATATTAAAGATGTAACCAAACAAATTAAGTACAATATTCTGAGCGAACAGATAATATGTTCAAAACTGACACAGATGCATACCGTTTTTTTTTTTTGTTTGCTTGTTTGTTTGGGTTTTTTTTGAAAGCTTGCCTGCAAAAGTTCACAGGGCATCTAGTTGAGACTAGAGGTGTGCATCAGGACCAGGATCCTTTGGGACACAACAAAAAAGCGGTTTTTACTTTCATGCTGTCAGATATGATGCTTGTGGGACAAAAAAAAGACCATATTCAAGAAGATGAATGTACAGCACTGTGTGGTGCATTTACAGCATCCTTAGTAACTGCCTGGTCAGGGTCACAGCGGTTTAAAGCCTACTAGCTTGTGAATATTTTAGGAAATAGAACCAACTAAATTCATTAGAAAACATTAAGGGCAGGTGCTCTGCTGTGTGAGCAGGATTTACAAAAACATCTCTAGTTGAGTGATGTGTCTGAGGTTGAGGAACAGTCAGAGCCAGAATTCACAGATCATGCTGACAGCTCTGGCATTTCTACCTCTGGGTTCTTTCCAGTGTTTTCCCTTGTTTCCGAGAACATAGTAATAACAAAGGGGTTAGGCCATGCTCAGTTCAGATGCAATAAACAGATCCAGATACAGATAGTGTCATTGCTATACAAACCTATTCCATATGTGTAGTACAACCATAGCAGTTTCATGGTTAAATATATAAACATAGTTATCCTTAAGCACCATAGTAAATCCATGGTAGCATCATGGTTACCATGACATGGACTGAATGTTTTTACATTAAACAAAATGATCAGGAAACAGTGCATTCAATCATCAGCATACCTTGTCATCAGTTAAATGCTCAAAAGTCTGTAATTACTGTGGTTCTTCAGTAGAGGGGGCCAGTTGCCTCCATTTAATATTTTAATGCTGTAACTTCTATTTTTACATTCCTGCTTGGAACAGAATTTGCACAGATTGTGTGCAATTTATATTAATAGATTTAATCAGAACATGTACAATATGTCAGTGAAGGTTTTTTTCCATTATACAGATTATTAAATGCCTAGCAGTTGTAAATCAAGGACTAGATTTGTATAATCTTGACAGATGAAGTCTCTCCTGGGTGGTGAAACACGAGCATAGGTCCGATCACTTTGACTATGACTGAACATTTAAAAGATCTTGGTAAGAGGTTGTAGAAAGATGCCAACTAATATGGGCAATTTCATCTTGATTCTGATTTTCTAGTGAACTCTTTTAGAGACTGTATGAAATGTAGCAGGCCAAGGGGCGATTCACTACTACTACTGCGCATCTGGCCACAGTAGATGAGGCTCATCTTAGAATAGGGCTGTGTAAATGACTCCTTAATTTGCTAGTGGATCCTGACTTTAGAAAATGTGTGAAATTTTGATTCTGGGTTGCAACAGTCATGGAGACAACATAAGGTATTTAATGACTCGATTGGTCAGAAAGTGTTGATTAATTTTCTATAACAGAAGCTCTGATCATGTTACCAGCTTCAAGGCAAATCATAGTTTATATTAATTCACTCATTCTAATATGTTATTTCTTTAATAATAACTTACGCATGTATGGGGGATGTGCCACATAAATAATTTTTTAAAAACGTGGTTAAAACGTGCTATAATTATTCCTGCAACACTACAAAATAGTTCACAGTTTACAGCCCATATTCTGTGTATTTATTGTCCTGTTCTGTGTATTCTTTGTCCTGCACTCGTCTCACACTGTTGTGTATTTGCACTTTAGTCTTGTGTACTCTTCTGTGTTGCACCATGGTCCTGGAGAAACGACATTTCATTCCAATGTATACAAGCTATATAGAGGAATCACAATAAAAACCCACTTGACTCAACATGAACTAAAAATGTGTGTAATTGTTGAAATGGTGAATTTTTATGTGATGAATTTATTTGCCATGTTTGGAAGGAGTCTCCAGTCTCAGTGCTTTGTAATAGCAGTTTGTAGAGGTAAACCTGTAATTGTAAAGTTTTCCAACTGGGAAAGTAATCAGGATGGAGGGGTTTGTGGTTTCTCTGTGACGTGACAAGTGAGACACGAGGGAGAACAAAAGAGAGACTGTGAGGGTATGACTGTTTATAGCTATAGTAATGTGAGTGATAACAGGAACTACCTCGTTTCACCAACATTCTACAACATTAAATGTAATGAAAAACAGACAAAAAGTGTCATTTTATATATATATATATAATGACACTTTTTGTCTGTTTTTCATATATATGTATATATGTATGTATATATATATATATATATATATATATATATGTGTGTGTGTGTGTGTGTGTGTGTGTGAACACATGAAGTCTTTTCTGGGTGGTGAAACACAAGCATATATATATATATATACACACACACACACATAATCATTTTACAAGGTACTGTTCTCAAAAATTGCTATTAGGCCATGGTTAATATGTGTTCCTAATATTCTCTTATTCTAGCCCTTAAAAAGTTCGAATATTTATTAATTGATTATTATTATCGATTATGTGGATTAATCGCAAGAGGAAAGTTGCGTGAAGGGAATTTGAGGTGACTCTGTTAATCATATGCCAAGAATATGTAGAATGAATAAATCATCACCACAATGGGGTGCTGTCTTACAACACTCAAGGGTTTAAATCACAAACTATACTCAAGGATAGCTGGAAGTAGCAGAAGGTGAAAATCTACCTCCCGTGGTCATTGAGACATAAATTGTACATATTGTGCAAATATGTGTGATATCTGGAGTGAAAGAATTCCTTGGTCATGAGTTAAAATCAGTGATCTCAGATGACTTTGTCAGCTGTCATATGATAGGGCAGAGCTAGTGGGTGGGAACTGATGACTAAATTGGAGAGAAAATGGGAAACATTACAAATCGAATCCTGAAAGCTCCATTATGTAATAAATGAACTGGCCACTTATGGATGTACAGATGGAAAACATATTCTACATTTCAATAAGTGTGAAAACATGGAAATATTCCATTAATGAAGTGTTTCTCAAGTTGAGCTGGAGGAGATAAACTCAGGTGATATTCATTGTGATGATTTGTTGATGTCTGTCAGTGTCATGGTAGCACCAAATGGCGCAGAGCTAAAATACCCATCAGCCCCTGCATGTCACATGATCGCTCACATGTTCCCTAACCACTTTCACCTGTGTCTTTTTATGCCTTGTTGGTACCACTATTTTTTCTGTGCCTCACTGTCAAGCATCTGTTGTTGCTGTCGTTTGTTGCCTTGTGTGCCACGTTCTCACTTAAAGTCTGTATGTTTCTTGCCTCATACCCATAGTTCATGTTCATGGTTCTTGTTTTCATGGTTTCATTTGTTTTGCTTGTACTTTAAATTGCTAAATTGTACATTAAATTGTCTGCACTTGCATTTACATCCACTACCAATTCCTGACAGTAAATAGTGTTATATTAATAAAGGGGATAACTGCAGTGTACCTATGTGCTAAATGCAAAGACTGTAAAAGTAAATTTGCAGAATAGCACACAAAGTTTCTGCAGAAACAGGAAGTCCTGCATCAGCTTTGCAAGAAATCGCTGCTGAAGCTGCAGGACATGAAATAAGTTATATTTTTCACTTCGGGGGCTTTAAGTAATAGTCATTTTATTTTTTTCATGGGAATTCATAGTTTAGTATGTATTCAAGTTAAGATACAAGTTAAGCCCCCGAAGTGAAAAGCTGTCTTCCTTTTTTTTTTGTAAAAACCTGTGTGAATATTTTTGTTTCCCTGCCTCATACCATGTAAGCCTTGATAGTAATCAGACAAGTTCATTTAACAGAGGCGATAAAAACACTGCAGTTTGTGGCTGAGAGGCAGTGGGGTGTGTTTTATGCACATTAAGGCAAATGGCAGGGTGGGAACTGCAGGAGTTATCGGTGTCACTGGCAGACCCGACGCTCTCTTTGTGTTTAAGTGAGATAAGACAATATTCTGTGTGAATCTTCTTCTCCTCCCTGCAGAGAGGACATGAGCATGTATTAGCCTGATTGAGCCCTGAATTAAGACAGCCTTGCGTAAATGTAGCTGTATGGTTTAAAGGAATCCATGAGCAGAATCCATGAGCAGGTTATCCAGTCACAGATTACGTCATGTTATGGCATGTTCAGTTATTCATATGAGTTTTATTCAAAGACGTTTACATGTACAAACAAGTATGAGATGTAAGTAGGAAGAACAGACAGAGCCACAACTAACACAGGGTCTGTAATAAGTGCTAGTAAGATGAAACAGTCAGTCAAACTACATAGTAATAATAGTGATAATTATAGTTGGGCAAGCTAAAAAAGACATTTGGCAGCTATTAAATATTCTCTTAGTGAAGATTATCCAACAGTTAGTTCCGGCCCTCTACTTTGATTGGTCAAGCGGCGTTCCAAAAGTCTATATGTTCTATAAGCCAAAAGTGTATACGTTCTATAAGCCTATATTTCCTATAACCACCATGTTTCACTGTTTATATCACTCCACTCGTCTATATCTGCCACATAAACTTCCACTTCCTAGTTCAAAACCATTACTAGCGTTAGCGACATCATCAGTGGACATGGCAGGATGATGTCGCTAATTCGGACATGGACAAAGGATACGTCTCAAGAAAATAACTTTTGGCTTAAAACATGAGAGCTCTTCAGATGAAGATGAAAAGGAAGATGAGTGATATTGCTTAAAAAAAAGACTTTAGCAGTGCTAATGCTCTTATTTCTGTGCAGTTAGTGATATATATATATATGTATATATGTGTGTGTGTGTATGGATGAATGGATGGATGACTAGCATTCTGATGCAACCAAATACAATATTAAATATTATGCAAATGCGACCTTTATTTATAACATCACATTCAAGACCAACCACCAAAAATGTCTGTGTGGAGTTTCTGTGCATGTTCTCCTGTGTCCATGCGGGTTTCCTCCAGGTTCTCCAGTTTCCTGTTTGTGTGTCTCCAGTGTGTGTGTGTGTATGTGTGTGTGTGTGTGTGTGTGTGGTGTCCTGTGATTGACTGGCATCTCATTAAGGCTTTATTCTCGTCTGACACCCATTGTTGCCAATCAACCATGACCCTGACCAAGATACTGTGGTTCCTGAAAGTGAGTGAATGAGTGAGTGAGACTCTTGAGCACTATATATACTGGACTAAACCTTTGCAGTAGATCACAGTTATAGCCACCAGGGGAAAATCACAACTACATCCTGATAGCTTTTGTAGCTTTTATGATATTCAATTGATACTTACACTTGATAATATGTGATCAAGAAAAGATTGATTGGGTTCACCTCATGTAGTAAATAAAGACGAATGGAAAAACCATCTCAGCAAGGTTTTGGGCCACCACGAGGTGCCAGAACAGCACAGATTCTCAACCAAGGTTTTGGAGAATCGGCTGTCGTGCAAATTTTAGTGTTTTCCCTGCTCTAACACACCCATTTCAACCATGGAATGGTTTTGAATTTGCTGGTTAGTTGAATCAGGCATGTTCTCCAGAGGGTTCTCCAGAACCACAGCTGGAAACGTATGCTCTAAGGGAACAAGTGGAGCCAAACTAGCAAAACAGAAACACTGGTTTTTCCTTAGATTTGTCACTTGTTCGTAGATTTTTACTGTGAATGCCTTGTTTTGAAAAAGTCTATTATATCAAGGAGATAATTTTACTGTTTAAGATGTTTTGGAGATGTTTTGTAGCTTGGTTTAGCACCTGCGTGTGCATGTGTGTGTGTGCATGTGCATGTGTGTGTGTGCGTGTGTGTGTGTGAATGCATGACAAGTTAAAACAAGTGGATAAACCCAGAGGCCATTATCTGTGGCAGTGCATTACAGGGGACCAGAACAGTGAGAGAATTATAATCTTGAGGGTGGACAGTGAGCTCAAACATCAGAGTTGAAAGTGTAGTTACATAAAATATGTACATTACATGAAATATTACTAATTTTCTAGCTCAGAAAAAATACATAATTTGCATAGCTAACACCTGTCCAGGGTTCAGACACTTTTCACTCTTGTCACTACATACCTTTTCCTATTAGTTTCACTTAGTTACTGTATAATACTTAGTAGTTAATAATACATAGTAGTTAGACATAATATGTTTAATGTAAATAACTGAGTAATACTGTAAGTGAAGTGAAGTGGTGAACTAGTTCTGGAAATGCTCTAAAACACATTTCACTCAGTTAATAAATGATGTTTACAGGCACCGAAGTCTTGCTACACACAACAACAGAAAAAACCCTACATAAATCAGTTAGCTAGGTCAGTAGCTGGCTAACTAAAGGACAGATCTTGTAGTGTTTGCATAGTCATTTCTGGCAGTTATTGATAGAGTTAGGGTTAGGGTTAGACTTGATATCATAAAATGACATGAATTCAGAAGAAAAAAGCAGGAATGTAAAACAATGGGCATGGTTTCAGTAAAACGTGTAGGGTGACTTCTCATGGCAATGTCCCTCAAACAGAGTCCTGTGTGAAGCATAGGAATACGTGGAAAAGGAATATAGGAATATATACAACCATTCCAACCATTCCTATTCCTATACCTAGGTTTAGGTGTATCATACCATTAATTGTTAATAATTATATCAATGGAAAGTCCTCACAAGAATAGTGCGTGTGTGTGTGTGTGTGTGTGTGTGTGTGTGTGTGTGTGTGTGTGTGTGTGTGTGTGGTTTCCCTCCAGCTGTCTTCTGGCTACTGAGGGACCTAGAAGATTCCTAAGATTCCTGATAAGATAACCATGTTGACATGATAAACATTCCTATTTTTTTTTCTTTTTTATCAAAAGAAGTCTAATCCAGTATAATACGTAACAAACTGATCTAGGTTTATATGTTTTGCATTGTTTGTAATATTGTAATATTGAAGTAGGAACTAGATCTAATCTGAAATCAAGACAACTTTTCTCTGTTGATGTTAATAAATGACGGCCATGTCATACTGAAATGACTGTACAGCCTACATAAAAATGAGACACGCTATAATGTAATGACAGGTGGGTGAACTTAGAAAGACCGTCTCTGATAGAACACCTACTTACTGGTGAAAGATATCCAAGTAATAAGTAAGCAAAGAAAACAGTGAGTCCGCATATTAAGTGCTGCTGCTTACTCATGCCTTAATGTCACAAGTATATTTCTTCCTTGTTCCATATGCTGCATCTATGGTAAGCAATAAAAAAAAAATTTAAATAATTAAAAAAAAAACTTGAATAACAGCAGCCATAAAGCAGCCCATGGCCATATATGAAGCAATTTTGCTAAACTTGTATTATTAAAAGGCAATATCTTTTACGATAAATAAATCAGATGCCTTTATATTTTTGTGTAATGCATTAGAAACAAAATTTCAAATATTTCTTTGCTCACTACTATCTGAAATCCTAAAGCTGGCTTTATGCTGTACAATTTTCATCTGATTTTGTTGTTGCAGACAAGAGTCACACATCGCTAAAGAATTCTTTGGCCATGAGTTGAGTTTGGTGGGCTTAGAACACATAATGCTGCGTTCACCACACCGATTTAGCCGATTTAGTGCTAAGATGCTCGTCTAAAATCCACCAATAGGCAGACGGCATAGGATGTCACAAAACAAATACGTTACTGGTAATGGAAAAACGTAAACGAAACATGGAAACGGACAGAAAAATATTTTATGTTCAATTTGAAGAATGTTTCTATTTTTGCGACCCCATTTTCTACACAAGCCCAGATCATACTGACTGAGACCGTAAGCAGAACGGAGCAATTTTCTTTAATTGCAGGTCTATAATTAGAGGATCTTCATTGCATAATCGGAACATGGAGCACAACTTATTGTGCACGTAGAGAATTCAAGACTTTATTGGGTTTATCTTATACAATGCGAAAAGCAATAACCTTAAAAGACATAAGCTTGAGATAACACAGTGCACAACAGGCTTACAAATATACATTCATAAGGTGTGATCTTTTTGTACTACTTTCTCACTAGGTAGTTTTTGTGTCAGAGATGAGCACAGAGTCAATCAAGTAAGCCATACCTCCTTTTCTTGATGATGTTCTAGTATGTGATAAATGCTGTGTCAGAATTTCTGACATCTGACTAGGAAAAGCCAATGAAAATGCCCCTCAATTCAACATTCTTACCTGGAAAGGCAGGAAAGTCTCCTCAACCCTGAGTTCAGTATACGACATCATGTCAACATGGCTGCTCACACCGTCAGCTGTAAAGAAAATCTCTCTTCACCTCTTTATATGAGTTTGTAGCAGTATTTACTTCAGATCAATCAACATAGACAGAGTTGCTTAAATCTTTAACACGGACCACTGTTCTGAGAAAGTAAATCCATCATAAACTCATGATCAACGATGTTAGCTGACTAGCTTCTTGCTAACAAAACACATGCTTTTATGAACAGGTCAGATGTTTTTTTCCCAATGATTTTAACTCGTACTCATAGAGCTCAAAAATATGGAGCCCATAAGGGGACATGGTGATGGAAAGAAATATGAGATGGGAGGAATATTTCTATTTCAATGCTTTTGCGTTCACTTGCAAAACTTTTGCTTTCTCTCGCAAAGAGAACGCAAAGAAAATTGTGAGAGAACGCAAAGTTTCTCGGGGAAACGCAAAGTTTCTCGGGGGAATGCAAAAGTTTTTGCTCCCATTTCATATTTTTTTCCATCACCATGTTTTTTTTTTTTTTTTTTTTTTTTTTGGAGATACACTGGTAATACACCGGGAAAGCGTTTATTTAAGAGAAAATGACATTTCAGCTCATGTTCTGGTTACAATTTCCATTAATGGTGTTGCTTTTTACATTTTCATCACCCCGACTCACCCCACAATGCCTTCCTGTGTCCCTGCTGCTTAAAAAAAAACTGAAGACTATTTCATATTTATGACAGACATTAAAATAGTTGGTAAAGAATTCCTAGGCTTTAGTCCAGAGTTTTAGGAAATATTTCCATCTTAAATACAATTTCTGTACTTTATTTTATTTTATTTTTTTTAATTATATAAAAACTCTTTGTTAAAGATGTTCTTTGTTCCTGGGAGATAAAAGAGAGAAAAAGCGCGCTGGCCCTTTAAGGCCGGGGGTCGCGCCGTCCTCCAACTGCTTTATGCAAATTTATGCGGAGTCTCGCGGGCCGCTGCGTGCCGTCGACCAATCAGAGCGCGCGTCAAACCGCGGGAGATCCGAATTTCGCGGGACGTAATTTGGCGCTAAAACTGCGCTCCGTCGTTCCGGCTTGATGTCAAAGAGGGAGCAGATCCGCCGCCGCTGGAGTCCGGAGCTCAGCTCTACCGAGTCCACATCCGAGGAAAACAAACAAACAAACAAGCAAACGAGCTGCAGTTTAAAGGTTTATTCGCGTGTGAGTGGAAATCAGCTGAAGCTGGGCGTTTAAAGGACATTTAAAGTGCATTTTAAATGAATCTCAGTTTCATCTGCTCGCCTGCTGGAACAAAGGACCCCGGACTCCCAGACTTTTACTGTTCGAGAAAATACTGATTTCATATTTATAAATTCCTATCGATTCTGATCTGCTCTTTTTTTATTTAAAAAAAAAAAACACTTTAAACAAAACTCGAAATAAAGTGCTGAATCATTGACTCAGTGGCACAGAAGCAGCTCGGAAGCTCACACACACACACTTGGGGGGTTTTTCCGCTTGCAGAAATTTGCTGTGTGTGTGTGTGTGTGTGTGTGCGCGTGTGTGTGTGTGTTTTGTCGGTGATCGGTGTGAAGATGATCCGGACACCCAGACGCGTGTCTCCGGCCTCGGCTCGGGCTCCAGTCGCGCTGTCGTGCCCGCAGAAGAAGCTTCTCTCCGCGGTCAGGGCAGATGTGCTGAGCTCGGGGCTCGGGAGTCCGCCCATCAGCTCGGTGCCGCTCGGCTACTTCACACAGCTCGGAAACACCCCGGCGAGCGAGCGGAGAACCGCAGACTGTCTGTACGCCACCCCGCACGGAGCACGAGCTCAGCATGGCCGCCAGCCCTCTACCCGACTCCCGGTAAGACCCGCGTTTATTTCCTACCCGCAAAGCGCAAAACACTGGCGCTACGTGCACATCAGCACACTGCTGCACTGCCGAGTGGCTTCTACAGCACACTGCTCAGCACTTCTGCTCCACATATTACACATATCACACATATTACACATTCACATCCTGAAATTATTAAAAAAGAAAGAAGATATTCACCTAGGTGTCGATAGAGACGATATAGAAACATGAAATAAATATGTAAAGAGGATATTTCCACTATATTCACCACTGCATTTGCTTTCTTTGGTCAATATGGACATTGTCTGATTAGTATGGATGATATCTGATTATTATGGATATTATCTGATCTAATTATGGATATTATCTGATCTAATTATGGATATTATATGATTATTATAGACATTATCTGGTTATAATGGATATTAGGTACATTCATATTAAATGTGTTTATTAATTAATACTATTTAATATTTGTATCATTAATACTAATATTATTAACTCGTCCTTCCATATTGTCAATACCTAAGTTATTAAAAGTTTATTACAGAATCACTCTCTCTCTCTCTCTCTCTCTCTCTCTCTCTATATATATATATATATATATATATATATATGTGTATATATATATATATATATATATATATATATATATATATATATATATATATATATATATATATTGTTTCCTAGTATTTGTGTTTTATATATGTTGATATAGAGTAAGTATATGCCAAGGAGACATATCACACACACATACATTTTGGACTCATGTTTTTTTTTTGCATTTTGCATTTTTTTTTAAAATCATAACCCATGTTTTCATCTTATTTCATTTTTGGTTAATATATTTACAGCTCACATGTACATATTTCCAAACACTTAATTTGCATGTCTATATTCACCAGGTCGATTACTAGTAGTGGGCTACTGTTCATTTCAGGACTCGGTTTAAAGCTAGGGTTAGCTGTTACCTAACCTCCATCTGTGCTGGCTGATCTTAGGCTGCAGATCTGCAAAGTGCAACCTGTAGAGAGTGAAAGAAACCTGCCGGAGTGCGTGTGAGTGTATTAGAATATGAAAGGTCTGACGAGTTGGGGGTTAAGAGGTTTATTTACGATTAGTCCTACAGGAGCTGGGAGAAAGAAACAGGGGGATGGGGTGCGAAGTCTGTTTAGGTGTATATACGCCCTGGGTCTAACTGTAGCGGTAAGCTTGGTGGGGGGATGCACACCATGTGTTTATGTCATCAGCTATCAGATCTCATGCATTATTTCCCCTATTTGGTGTTATTGCATTGGCTACATGT
This sequence comes from Pangasianodon hypophthalmus, assembly GCF_027358585.1. Lineage (NCBI taxonomy): Eukaryota > Metazoa > Chordata > Actinopteri > Siluriformes > Pangasiidae > Pangasianodon > Pangasianodon hypophthalmus. Next base: position 6,458,603 of record NC_069719.1, on the reverse strand, counting down.
TAGAAATGCTATTAATAGACTGCAGATTTGGATTGGTGAAGAAAGACCGTCCTAAACGTTGCTTATTTTGATGTTTAATTCAGTCATGAAGCAGTAGTGGTTCTTACACCTGTTCCCTCACAGAGTCTCCTCACACTGAACACCTGTCCGCCAGGTTCAACCTGTTGGTGTCAGTTGGAAAGGTTGAGCAGGTCACTGGAGCTGTAGTGGAAGCAGTTAATTTGTGTGTACAAGTCCTGGACACACCAAAGTCCTGACATGCTGTCGCTTGTAGTTTTTGCTGCGTGTGCCGAACTAGTTGGCGATCATTCACAGCTATTAGCGGCGACTGAGCATGTTGAATTAGCGAGAGAGACTGATTGGCTCTGATTGGCTGTGAGCAAGCCTACAACATTATTGAGATCACACAGACTGCACCATTTTTATTTGCTTAATATTTTTTCTTTTTCTGCATGTACAGCTATATTTTGACAACAAAATGGCTAAGCAGAGCATTTAAATCCCAAGTCCATGTTAGAGGTGTGTGCAGGACTGGTTTTTTAATCCGGCCTGGAATTCTGACCAATCATGTCCGCTCCCTTAGAGTGTTTGACCAATCCCACTCGCTCCTGCAATCATTATTGTTTGCACCTGCCTACAATATTTGTCCCAATATATGTCCTAATCCATGTGCTACTGACTTATTGAGCTCTCAAGTCACCATGAGCCACCAAAACAGCTTTACTGCACCTTGACACAAGTCTCTAGAACAGTACTGGAGGGATAAACACAACCCTTCCAAAAGATATTCCCTAAGTTAGTGTTTTGATGATGGTAGTGGAGAGAGCCACTCGTCACTCCAAAATCTCCCACGGGTGTTTAACTGGGTTGAGATCTGGTTATTTTGAAGGCCATAACATATGATTTACATCATTCTCATCCTCATCAAACCATTCAATGTGACCTCGTGCTGTGTGGTTGGGGACGGAGTCATCCTGGTAGCACTTTCACGATTCGAACAGAGTGAAATGCTTAGACAGGTTTCAGGATGGAGGACATTGCAGATTCTCAGTAACATGACAAGCTGCACTTTTTTTGTGTTATTAGCTTCAGGAGAGGCTAGTGAGGGAATGACTGTTAATAGCTGCTGCAACAAAAGTGATAACAGGAACTAACTTGTTTCAGGGATGTTACATAACATTAAAGAAGCTATAAATGGATAAAACAAATGGTGTGTCATGCTTCAATGCATAACAGTTGTAAGGATTGGCAAATTGCTGTGTTAAAACAGGAATAAAACACTTCTTTACATGTTGTTATAGGAAATTAATCACAATCAGTAATCAGGGTGGTGACAGTAATTCCACTTTGCAACACACCACCCAGTCATTAATTATTTTCCTATAAGAGAATGCCCTACTGTGTTTTCTTCTTTGTTTAACCAGTTACTTTCACTCATTTGTGACCACTTGCGTCTCCTCATGACAGACTCAGTACTACTATGTTTTTTGCTCCCACACTGCAGAGGAAGCTGAGCTCTTGCTTTGTCATAAGTAGGGCACTAGTGGCTCATGTGTGCAAACTGCTCATGAGCTGAAACATGCTCACACTCGTAGACGTCTGTCCCCCAGTCTGGCACCTGTTGGGTCAGACTTTCAACGGCTGTTAGTTTAGAGTTAGAGGAATTGTAAGTAATTCTACAGTTCTTTGTTAAAGGAATAGCTGGATGGAGTTTTGTATAACAGCAGCTCAGACAGCAGTTCTGGCAGCAAGGCAAATTCATATTTACGCACTCATTTAAATCCCTTATTTTTCTATAGTAAAAGCAAATTCACAGAAACTTTACAGTGGATACTCCACATACTCTAAGCCAGTATAAATAATAAAGGGATTAAAAACATGTTAAAGAAAAACATGTATGGTTGTTGATATTGTAAAGCTTTTCTCTAGGGACATATTTAGTGTTTTTGGAAGGAGTCTCCAGGGCACATCTCCAGGGTTTGCTTTGCACCTCCAGGGTTGGGGGTTCAAATCCCACCTCCGCCCTTCCTGTGCTTTCGGGGGTTTACTCCGGGTACTCCAGTTTCCTCCCCAGTCCAAAGATATGCATTTCCAAATTGTCCGTGGTGTGTGTGTGAGATTGTGCCCTGCGATGGGTTGGCATCCTGTCCAGGGTGTCCCCTGCATTCTGCCCTGAGTCCCCTGGCTCCAGGCTCCCCGCAACCCTGTGTAGGATAAGCGGTACAGAGAATGGATGGATGGATGGGTGGATGGAAGGAGTCTCCAGTGTCAGCATAAAGGTGTTAATTTAACTTTTCAGCCACTGGACAGACATGTTACAGTTTCTCTGTAAAATGACCAGCTGTGGTTCTTTCTTTTTGTCTTATTAACGTAAAGAGAGAGAAAAAAGGAGAGGCTGGTGAGGGGACAACTATTTATAGCTGCTATAATGTAAGTGCTAACAGGAACTAACTTGTTTTTCAGATGTTCCACCCCCGTAAACGTGACTATGAACTGAAAAAAGTAGGACGTGTCATTTTGTTGTTGTTGGTTTTTTTTATAAAGAAATATGATAATTAATATATAATAAATGTAATATAAAATGTAAATAAGTAATCGTTTGCAAATTGTTGTGGTATAAGTGGAATAAAACACTTCAGGATATGCTTTTATTATAAGATAATCAACTCTAGGGTGGTAGGGCGATGGGCTGCATCAAACCACCTCATCGTTGATTATTTCTCTAAAACCCCCAAGTGTTTATTCCTTATTTATCACACTCAAAATGCTTTCACTATATATATGCCTTAAAATGGCTTCCAGTTCTTCAGTGATAGCACACACTTGTTGGGGTTGTTTAGGACAAAGTACGACTTAAAATATTCTATAAACATGAACAAAACTTCACTGTGTAGCTGTATGTAGTAGTGTTTTTTTGGTGAGGCCATCCATATTCCTCAGTGCAGCATTGTTCTGCCCTATAGGGTCCGCTTCCCAGCCTGAAGGCCGGAATTGTACCAGAAAGCTGTAACTTATGCAAATGATAATATAATTCCACATTCCACAAAAATTCATTATAAGGACTGGACTCTACAGCTCCTTTTAGAAAGTTGTCTGTTAAAATATAAGGTTGTGTAGCTTACTGTGTCATTCAAAGCAAAAATATGGGATTTGGGCATATATTCAAGGAAAAGATTTTCGAAGAGATAGACTTCCATTTCATATTTGCTACATTAGTCTTGTAGCTGTAGTACAGAACTAAAGAAGCAAACATTAGACATGAAATTTCTTTTTCTTTCTTTACTGACTGATTACATTCAAAGGAAATGGAAGAATGTTTAAATGTGATGTTTCACCAGACTATGCCTTTAAACACTGAAATGTGTCTGTTGGTGGTTTTTAATGATACGTTATTGTCTTATTTAGAACACTAGCCTATCATGCAGACACATTTTAAAGAGGTTTGTATTCACAACTGTGCTTTCTAGCATTTGTGTCAGACAGTCAAAGGCTTTAACAGTTCATTCTTTTGGTGTTTGTAGAGTTTCATTGTGCTGCGTCTGCCTCAGCACTTCTCCCTTCAACAGAAACACTGCCTGTGTTGATAACAGCACACATCTATAGGGTTGTGTATGTCCTTCATACATATTTTAGTTGTGTGTATGTGAGCTTAGATTGGATCTACAACCTCTTTCCAGTAAAAACAGATACACAATAATGGTGACCTCCAACTCTTCAGGTCTCAGAAGTGTGAGAAGACACGTTGTCCTCTGTCTACCCCCAAAGCAGAGCTTTTATTACCTATCGATTACTCAGCCATTACTGAGCTCCAGCACCTTCAGCCTGCTAACCTCAAAGAGCTGCATATCAAAGACAGTGAAAAGCCGAACTCCACCTTTTTCTCTCCTTCTGCTTCTGTCCGTATATCACCCTGTCTGTCTCTGTAACGCATTCACACACATACACACACACTCATTTCTTTCCCTTTTGCACTGAAGCCTTTGATGGCATCGTCAGCAATTCAGGGTGACCTTTTGCAATATGAATGAGTGTCTGTGTGTGTGTGTGTGTGTGTTTACTCTAGGGTGTGGCAGATGCATTATGTGTGTGTAGGCGTTCTCAGACCAGGCTTTGTCAGACTGGTTTAGTCTACAATGTAGCTACGTTGGAAAACTAGCAGTAAATACATTGAACATAGATGTCATCATAGGATAAGCTTGTGAGATAACTACAAAATACCACATCTCAGGGTGTGGGGACAAATTTAAATTTGCAATACAAGTTGTACTGTTAATAGATTTCATGTTTGTGCTGCTAAGATAAATCAAATCTATTGATGCACTCACTAAAATATTCTGAATAAGGTTTGATCTTGTCTTAATTTACAACCCAAGACTACAAAAATGTACAGTGAACATTAAAATATGGTGAAATTATACACAATAAGACTCATAAAGTTTACTCTGCATAGGTCTGAATGTACAATATGTAGTTTCGTAAGTCAGACTAGCATGCTAGCGTTCACCAACCACAGATCTTTTCCTATACCACAGTAGCCTATGAGATCATCTCATTTACTCCCCACTAACTACATCATACAAAACTCTTTAATAACCTTTAAAAATCAGATTCCATGATTCTTTTTTTTTTTTTTTTGAGTCCACTGATAAAGCTCATTGTATCATTCTGTTCAAAAGTTTGCTTTCCTGCTGGAAACCAGCACACAAATGCAGAGAGCCAGTCAGATTCCAGCCTTCAATATCCTGAAGCTTGTGGCCAGAAAAGTGTACAGAACACCACTTGTGACCCGTGGCTAGAGCGTCTGAGGCAGAGACTAGTGTGTACATGAAAAAGGGTACAAGTGTAGACATGATGCCACATGATTAATTCTAGTTACAGCTGATTTTTCCAGTCACATGCAATAAAGTCTGTCTCAACACAGACGTGAAATAAACAGGGTGGACATGCTATTCTTTAAGCAAAGAATATTTAGGGTGACAAATATCTATGATACAATTTTTTTTAAACCATTTTTGCAGTTCTAATTTATCTGCTTGTATGAAGAACTAGATAGAGATACAGAAAATCATATCATACCTTCTTAGCCATAATGAGAATTTTAAATACAGAATTACAGACTATTTTACTTTATCTCTTTTTCGTTATGGTTTGATTTGTCTATATTTTTAAAATTTAGCTTTACTTTAAATTTGTATCTTTTGATTATTTCCTATTCTTAAGTGAATTATAAATGCTCACATAATTCAGTTTTGTAAAACTGCCATGTGAGTGTGGAATCAAGTCAAAGTAAAGTCAAAGTCGTGTACAAATCATTATCTTACACAGTGCCCATTGCGCCAGACTCAGAGGCACAAAAAAAAAAACAATTAAATAAATCATTTAACAATATCATTTAATAAATCATTTCTGGAAATGTACCAAGATGCAAATACTGTAATTTAAAGTGCATCATTTGGGGTTTTTTTTTTTTTTGGTCCAGTGTGTTCTGATTTTCGCTTTCAGTTATCAGGCGAGGCTTTTCATTTTCGTTGCACTACAGATCAGTAGAGGAGGAAGGGGGGGAGGGTTGACTGTTGTGCCATGTCCTGTATGGGTGTGGACCCAATTTGAAGAATGTGTGTAAAAGGTGAGGATTTAAACCCATAGGAAGTTGCAGAACAACCACAACATGTACAGTTTTGGAAACATATTGTTAACCCTTTGGAGGATTTTGGAATGTGTGGGAATTCTCACTGGCATTCTGAAACATAACAAAGCGAACAATTTTACACCGAACAATGGAAACAATAGCAAATCTGTGGTCCTGTATTTTGTGGTTACTTCCTGTTTCGTACTACGGAATCCATGCTGACTTTGGTTATTATGTGAGCTGAACAGGGGCAAGTGGGCGGAGCTCTAAATAGTGCAGACTGTTGATTGGCCATACATAATTGTTAGTGTAGTGATTAATGTTAATAGTTTAGTGACTGTCTGCCGGGGTTTTTGTTGGCTTTAGGAGGCATCACAATTGTATCATATAATTTTTTGTTTTATTTTGCTTGTATTTATCTGTCGAGTTTCCTCTGATATTTAACTCCATTTCACATGATCAGTGTAAAACCTGCCATGTCCAAGCTGAATTCCAAGTAGCCTTTAGGGTATAACCTAATGGTGCATTACCTATGGTGCACACCATTTGAGATTCAGCCACAGAAAAATGCAACTGTACTCAACAGCCTCTCTATGTTTTACCACGGTTAAATTATTGGCACCCTTGTTTGGGTCAATCTGTGATGTTATGGCAGTCCAACACAATCACTTGTTCTCGTGCTCAATAGTTAGACAAGTAACAATGCCATGAAATATTAATATGAAGTTAAAGTTATATGTATGTCTATTAAATTTTGCATCAGAGAAATCAATTTGGAAATTTCAAGTAGTATTTTACTACTCCTGGCCATCACTAGTCACCTCACAACCTCCAGAGAACTCCTCCTTTCACATGTATCATTAAGTGTTGGGAAAATGGTCACAGGTACTTGACAAGAGTGCAAATAGTTTTGGTTTGTAAGAGGAAAAGCTTTAATAGACAACTGTGATGTAACTGTGATGAAAACAACACTGCTTTCTGAACATTGAGGTAAATTATATATTAGGGATAAAAGACGACAGGGCCTGTTGCGAAGTGAAGTTGCTATTATTGCCCTGAGATTGATTCATTTCCAGTAATAGCACTCACTGAAGTGTTTTATTCCTCTCATACCATAGCAAAGCTAATAATTTTTCTTAAAAAAGCACAACATACTTTTTGTATGACACAACATACTTTTTGTTACTTTAATGTTGTGGAATTTCTGAGAAAGCAAGTTTATCATTTATGCTATAGCAGCTGTAAACAGTCATTTCTTCACCAGCCTCACTCTTTCTTAAGGTTAAAAAAATGCAGTTTGTCATGTTACTGTGGAACCAAAAACATCCAAAAAGACTTTCCCAGGGAGGAAAACCTATTGAGACTGGAGACTCCTTTCAGAAACATTAAATAAACATCTCCTTACAGAACACCTCACCACATCAACGATTATAAGACTCTGTGAAAGTTGTTACTGTGGAATTAATAACATATTATAACAATGACATTAATATAAATTTGTCATTTTTCTTGCAGCTGGAACTACTGTCAGAGCTGCTGTTATAGAAAATTAATCAATACCTTCTGACCAATCAGAATCAAGAATTCAACAGTGCTATTGTATAAAAGCAAATGTGAGGCACTGAAGGCTTAAATGTCTGTTTCAAAGAGCAACATCAATGTTAAACTGTGCTTCAGGTCTAACAAGCATGTAGGCTTGGCCGATGTACCCTTCCTTTGCGATATAAAATTGAGTTTCCTTCTTGTGGTACGGCTCTTCAGAAACATGCAAATGTGTTTTAAAGAGTTTCAGTTTTTTTTCTCGATGGTGACTTTTGGTTGCATTTGGTTACACTGCAGAGAAAGAGTGCTTACTCATCACTGCAGTTTAGGTATGAGGAAAGGATCTGACATTTCCTCTCAGTTGCCCATGTGTGTGTGTGTGTGTGTCTGTGTGAGCACGTGTGTGTGCGCTGGTATGACCTAAAACTTTAGCCTTTACCCTATGGGGTCTATAAGAACCTCTACCTACCTCAGTGTGATGCATTTTTTTGCCACCAGGTTCTCAAAGGGATAACTGGGTTATTTTGTTTTTAAGTTGTATTAGCAGATTTGAGAAGGGGATGTGTTGTGTAGTACTGGTGTTCTCCTGGATTGCGATACACCCAGTGTGTTGAGTATATGAGGATGGATTGTAAGGGTCCTGGAACCACTACAACCACCTTAGTTTGTGCGAGAATAACTTTGTGTGAATGATTTCAAATAAAAATAATAGCATCATGACATTACAGAATTTGATGAATGGTTAGGCAATTCCAGTTAGTAAAAGATTTATCTTGCTCAAGGTTATGGTGGATCCAGAGCTTATCTCAGGAACATTGAGCGTGGGAATATAATCTGGAAACACTTGAATTTAATTGGTAAATTCAATCTAATAGGCATTGAAACCCTAGAAATGTGACGTAAAGTCTCGCTCAGATCAGATAAATCCAAAAAAATCATATCCAAACTGTTCGTCTAAACAAAGTCTTAGAGATGTAGTCACAGAGATGTAACATACTACATTTAGTTCCTGGTTCTTTTATCAAATATTTTCACTTCTGCTTTCTCCAAATCAGTATTACTCAGTCAGAAACCTTTCACACACGCACACACACACACACACACTCCTGCTGCACTACCATTCAAGAACCTGGACAAATCTGAGTTAGAGCACTGCCTACTTCTCTCAAATCTAATTACATGAGTGAGATGTCTAGATTACGGTGTCATTAAGAAACCGGCTGCTGCACATCTGTTCTTCTAGAGAAGGGAAAGAGAAAAAGAAAATAGGATCGAACTACAGAAACTTGGCCTTTCCCTCTTCCACCTGTTCTTTGGTCCAGATGTTAGTGACAGGTGGAAAGCTCGTTCAGCTTAGTGACAATACCAGGCTTCTTCTTCTGACTGACACACACACACACACACACACACTCATCACTCTTAGACACATGCAAATGGAGTCACAAATTCAGAGACAGTGACGTTCTTATGCAAATGCACATAGGATTCAGCGCCCACACACACACACACACACACACACACACACACACACACACAATGCACATTGAAATCTTGGTACATAATTTGCATCCTATTTTGTGGTTACATTAGATTCTCTACATCAAACTCATAAAACAATGGTGTTGGCTGCCAGTTATTTCCAAGCAAATTAGCAAGTAATGTTCAGTGTTAAACTCATAAATTCTCTTTTGTGAAAGTTTTTACTTTCTCCAAATACAAAAGACAAAATAAAGTACTTGTCAGTCCATTAGTGTCTTGTCCTTTACTTTGCATCCTGTTTTTTTTTTTTTTACTTTAATAATTATAAAATCAGTTTTAAAGCTGTTACTGTCCTCATGCCCTGTTTTGCTTTATTATTTTTTAGTTAATTATGTACATGAGTGAGCCTCGTACCAGTTTACTACAGATACAGAAAATAAATCATTGGATCAAAAATACATCCTATTTCATATATCAGTGCAGCAGTATTGGGAAAAGATTGGTCTGATTGGTGTCTTTTTTTTTTTTTTGGTTGGTTTGTTATGTAGTTTTATATGCTTGCTCAAGGTAAATCTCAGAAATTTAATAACAACTCCTGAACAGGGCTTTGGGCTGTGATTGGGCAGTGATTGCATTTCGTTCTGGCATGACTGCAACACAGTGATGAAATGCAATGCAAAGGGGAATTACTTTCACCGCTGACACGCAGTCAGTGTTTAATTCTTAAATTCCCCTAATTAATTCTTGCAATCCCCTACTGATGTAAGAGCAACGCAATGAAGGTTTTGCTTTTTTGGGCAGTACATTGTCCTGAAGTCACAACTGAAAGAAAAGTAGTACAGTCTGTATATTGTATTTCACATTTCCCCCAATGTGACTGCTTTTTTATCTGGCATGGCATCTTCTCCATATCCAAAGTCCCTGTATCTCAAGTTTAAACACTTTTATTCTAGAAATGGATGCTAAAATCACAAGCAAACTCACATTCACATTTTTCCAGAGGTTGCTGCAAGGTTCAAGGTTCAAGATTCAAGGCTCTTTATTTGTCACATACATATTACATACATGTGATGTAATGTAGTGAAATGTTTTTCTTTAGTGCCTCGTCCCACAGTGCAATAATGAACAGAACAACAACGAACTAGATATACACATACGTAATAAAAACACATGCAAATGACTCATAATCCTCCACGTTGTCACAATTTCCACCACCTAGCAAGCTGTGCCATGCTAATCGTGTATTTCTTGCTAATCCTGTATTATCTAATTAATGTTTTTTGGCTTTTTAATGTTTATTGGCTTTTTAAGTAGTCTTGTATCTTACGCTCAGGTGTTTAAATGGCAGTGTATTTAACTTGCTTTGAAATGCCTGTCACTGAAATGAATAAATATGTTAATCTGTAGCCGTGTTCAGTTCAGTCCTAATGTTGATCATGCTGAAGTGTTAAAGTGAGCCGGAGGCGGAGGAGATTTGTCAGAGAGTCTTCCTGCCACTTAAAGTTAAAGTGCGAGGTTGTTAAGTGGTCGTATTGAAGCCTTTGAGAAAATGCTGGGTGGTGCGACAGATGAATAGTGAGCACTTGAGCCTACACTTTTGTTCAAGTGAACCATGAACCCCCAGCAATACACTATCTAACTGGAACTGTATTAGCAATTATAGCATGCTTTTAAAAAACCTGTCCAAACCGGTGGCCTAAATGCAATCTGTAGTATTTTATTCCTCTTATACCACTGCAAGTTGCTAACAATTGCAATTTTGATTATCAAAGAATGACATTTTGTACTTTTTATCTATTTATATTTGTGAAGCAAGTTAGTTTCTGTTATCACTTTCATTAAAACAGATATAAACAGGTGTTCCCTCACCAGCCTCTTGTTTTTTCTCTCTCTCTTGACATTAATAAGCCAAAAAAATGCAGCTTGTCATGTTACCGAGAGCTTGGAAAGTCCTCTGTCCTGAAGCAAAATCTTGTCCAAGACTAAGACAAAGCACTGAAACTGGACACTCCATAAATTTTAAATAAACTTCCCCTTCCAAAAAGCTTCACTATATCAATGGTTTTTTTTTCTTACTCTCTCCCAGGCAAAGAGACGGTTGGATTTGGAGGATCCGCTCTACCACCCAGATTTCCGCACACCCAAAGGAAAGGGGAACACGCCCTCGGCAAGACTCTCCAGCCCAAGGAGTGAGTGAGAGAGAGATTGTGCTCTAAATAACTGGTGATATGAATGATATACAGCGTATCGTGCTATCAAGTAATGGTAAAGTCAAATGATTGGCAGGCTGTAAACAACAACCAGTGCTGTCTCATTATTTTTGAAGTATCTTAAATGTCTATCACATTTCAGTGAGCATGTTCTGTTACATTATACCTGTATCGGTAAAGCATGATGCAAAAAGCAGCTATTTCAGATCCTTGCATGATTATACATGTGATAAAAAATCTTTTAATATGGTTTAATTCACTAGACTTTCAGGCTTAGTATGAACTTTCTCATTGGGTCCAAAGAGCATTTTCATCTGTTCATCCTGTCCTCACCATGATCCATCGTACCCCTGGCCTAGATAAAGCTATATAAATAAATGATTCTTCTCCTCTTTATCACACAGCACCGAAGTCTCCAGGCGAGCGAACACGATACGACACCTCCCTCGGCCTGCTCACCAAGAAGTTTGTGGGGCTGCTGAGCGAGTCAGCAGACGGCGTTCTGGACCTGAACTGGGCCACTGAAGTGCTGGAGGTGCAGAAGAGGAGGATCTACGACATCACCAACGTGCTGGAGGGAGTTCAGCTCATCCGCAAGAAATCCAAAAACCACATTCAGTGGCTGTAAGTGTGTTCAACCCACATCACACTAAAAAAACAACGAATGTCCATATACGACAGTGTCAATAAAACATCAGGGATGTGGAGAGTGATTACAAAGATCACTTAAAACATAACATGAGACAATGGGACAGTGAATAAGCAGCATATTATATTTAGAACAGTTTCCCTAATCACATAATTTAATACTTTGTTAAACATAGTATGTCATTTAGGACGTCATTCTGCACTTGATTATCTCTTAGATCTTAAAGACTGTCCTAGAGGTGTGCACGGGACTTTTTTCCACCCACTTCCACCCACTGCCAAAGAGATTATGACCAATCTTGTTCATTCCCAAAAGAATTATGACCAATCCCACCCACTGCCAAAGAAATTATGGCCAATTCTATTCATTCTCAAAGGAATTATGACCAATCCTATCCATTACCAAAGGAAGTATGACCAATCCCGCCCACTCCCACAGTTATTATTTTGTTTGTACCAGTCTGCGATATTTTCTAAAGAGCTTAATAAATTATATTTCTCAAATTAGTAATTTTGGCTTACAAATTAATCCAAAGAGATCCTGACCAGGAGAAAGCATTTACTGAAGATCAATGAATGCGCCTTTCTTTGTCACGCTGGGTTCATATCTGACCACCACCTACCACCTGCTCCCATTAACGAAACACACCTCTTGACTGTCCTGTGCTCATCCCAGGACTCTTATTTACAATAGGATCATACTGAAAGTTCTGCATCTTTACAACCCATTTAGTATTGTTTACCTTTGTTTGACTGTTTGCCCACTATAATGATTTATAATCCCACAATCTGGTGTCACCCAGAAGAGGATGGATTCCCTTTTTAGTAAGTTTCTCTTGAGGTCGTTTTTCCTTGTTAATGTCATCTCTTGTTCATTAAGGATCTAAAAAACCCGATTTTGTAAAACTGCTTTGTGAAAATATCTATTGCTAATAGCACTATACAAATAAAATTGAATTTATCATTCGCCCTTCAGAAATGCAACATTATATGCTGATGTTGTTGCATGTTGGTGTGTTTTATGCTTGTTACTTGTCTTATTGGAAAGATCACAGTGTTTTCTTTGAGGATTCAAGCTTCACCTATACATAGACTTTGCTTAACTTTATTAGCAGATGTGTTAAACAAGGTTTGGCAGTGTTTTGTAGAACAGCTACCATATTTAATCCTGCTCTGGTTTTATGTTTAATGCTTTTGTTTCTGGATGTGTGTTTTAGGGTGACTGGAGTGTTTGAAGGCTCAGCGAGTGCTTCGGAGAGGACGAATGCTCTGCAGAGAGAACTCGCTGAGTTGGACAGGAAGGAGAACGCTCTGGATGACCTCATCCAGTCCAGCACCAATCAGCTGCGAGAGCTCACTGAAAACAAAGACAACCAACGATATCCTTTCAGCCCCATGCATGTGTGTTTAAATATGATATGCAGATGCCCTTTTGTAGGTATGTGAGTGAGTGAGTGAGTGAGTGAGTATTTGAACACATTTAAATTTGGAGCTGAGTCAGCCAGGATCATGAGTTTTATTTTAATTAGATAAACGTATATGCCATGCAGCCATTAGTCCTTAACTCGAGCCCACATTTGGATATGTGACATATCAGGACATTCGGTCCATATCGAGTCTGCAGAAGCAGACGGTGATTGCAGTCAAAGCTCCTTCCGAGACCAAGCTGGAGGTGCCAGAGGTATCTGAGGTGAGTGTCAGACCTTCATCTTTTACCCCTTCCTACAGGTCTTCAACCAATCATCTTCTCTCATCCTCCAGGAACCCAGATTAGAGCCGATCCCTGTCTTTCTTCTTCAAGGGTCTTAGTGCTAAGCTGATTACAATCCTTCCTCCCACAGCAGCAGAGTAGAAAGAAACTCCATCAAAAAACATTGTGGGATTTATTTGAGCTATGCAACTATATTCATCATGTGTATATAAAATTATTTAGATCATTTAGAGTGCCATGTTCGAATGCAACAAACTCAATTCTGCATATTTAATATTATACACTCAATCTTTTTTATATTTTTCTTTGTTGGCATCAGCAGGGGTCTATGCAGATCTACTTGAAGAGTAAAAACGGTGCTATCGAGGTGTATCTGTGTCCAGAGGAGGTGCTAGAGGATGAAAGCCCTGTAAAGGGTGCCATGAAGGACCACTCATATGGTATCACACACACGACTCACTCCAACGCGCTGTCTCATCCAAGCACGCCTAAACAGCAGCATGGCCTAGAAGGTAAGACGCTGGCTGTTTTCCTCAATAATAATAATAATAATAATAATAATAATAATAATAATACAGTGAACAGTGAACACTGAACACTGGCAGACCGTGGTCCAGATGAAGACCCTCTCTGGCCTGATTAGAGAACTGATGACATGACTTGTTGAAATACTTTAAACAAACGTCTGTTTTTTTTCTCCTCCACAGCTACACCATCTAAACCCCAGGGCCTCAGTAACAGTAGCAGCTCCGCTCTAATGGACGTAGAGGGCATTCTGGGGCTTCCTCCAAGCCTGCTGCAGATCACTGAAGATCAGCTCCCGGGCACAGGTTTGACCTCTGACCCCTCATTCGTCAGTTTCTCGCCCCCTCTCGACCATGATGACTACCTCTGGGGGCTGGAAGACGGAGAGGGGGTTTCGGACTTTTTCGATAACTACGATCTGGGGGATCTACTGCAGAGCTGAGGCCCTGTGTGTGAAACGGTACAGTCCTCGTGTGAAGCAGAAGTTTTTAGCTGTGCGTATGATGGGACAGTCCTCATTTTTATTTTAAATATGGACAAATTTTTTCCAAATGTGACAAACCAAGGAAAGGAAATGAGTCATGAGCCATTTTACCCAAAATGTATCACCTTATGAGCTTTGTTTTTTTAGAAATAGTGATATCAGGGTTTAATTCAGATCTAAAGCTTGAACACGGTTCATTTGGGGAACGCCAAGGATCTCAGAAACTGAGTAATAACTCCATGCTCGTGCTGATACGCCCCCTAGACGAGCTATCCAACCCCGTCTTTCACCCGCTCTCGATTAGAATAATGTACAATGTTTCAGATGGGCAAAGGGATATCATCATCTGTAGGCTTTTATGACAAAATCTTAATATTTTAATGAAATTACACCATGCTTCCCAATCCTCCTTCTTCACATTTTGTTGTGTTTTCTCTAAAACACCCAGTTTAACCCCATAAAGTGCCTGTAAATGCACATATTTGGTGTGTTAGAGCAGGAAAAACACTAAAATGTGTGGTGGAAGTGGAATAAGACTCAGGATTGGGAAACGACAAACCTAATCTGAGGAATAGGTTTAATTACACTAGAAAGCCATCACTGATTTGCTATAGCTATAGTTACTTAGCTAGCTAATTAGTTAGCTCGTTGTAATAGATATTTTCTTATAAAGCAAAGATATTTTTGTACCTTGTAACGTAATTTAGCCAAAAAGACACTGTAGGAAATTTTAGTTAGTACAACTTTTTTTTTTACAGTGTTTCCTGTAGATGAGCTGAAGATGCATTGTTTTCATTGATTTCAATTTTAAACTAAAACTCAGGAATTGTTTGATGTTTTATGATGTCCAAAGCTAAGCATTTGTACTGAATTGTTTATTTTTATTTTTATTTTATTATTATTATTATTTTGCCACTAGAGGGCAGGAGTAGGCCAGTATCACTCCGTCGTTCACATATTTCGTGTTGGTGCTTCTTATATACAGCATGTTCTCAGAAAAAAAGGGTCCTAAACTATAAATTTTCTTGTCACTGGGGTGGTACTCTTATCTTTTGGACCTTTAATACATACTTTTCACATGGAAAGCTGGATATAGTGACGTAAAAAAAAGATTTAAAGCATATATTTGGACAGTACTTACTGTACACAATACTTTAACTGTATACTGTATGCAGCAAAAGATATGTACTAAAGGTATAAAAGGTTGAGGGTACCACCCCAGTGACAAGGATTGGTACTTAGGGTACCAGCACCCTATTTTCTGGGTATATAAATGTATGTTTGTATGTATATCTGTATATATATACATATATATATATATATATATATATATATATATATATATATATACATATACACAGATATACATACATACATACATACATATGACAACTTGTATGTGTATGTGTGTGTGTATATATATAAAACCGCCACTGAAGCCAGTATTTCACCTCTGAAAAAAAAAATGAAAAACCGTAGTGAGACATGAAATCTCACAATCGTGCCTGTGAAGTCCAGATCTAGCCTAAACCCAGAGCTATGTAATCCAGAATAATCCAGGCTAGCTCTCCAGCGCTATTCTTGCTACCTCTCAGGTTTGACCTTGAAACAAGGTAACGTGAGTGTGTTACCATTTAAACACAAAGGATATACAACGTTTTGGCAGCTAAGAGTTCATCGACGTGATCCTTTTGTATTTGTTCTATAATTTCTGATCGTTTTCTATTATTATTTTTATACACAAATGTTCATCAATCCATAATTCTGGATCAAACGAGAAATCAGACTGTTCTGTTTATAATGGCTTGTGAAAGAAAAAAAGACACCAATTTACTACTTATTATAAATGCAGTCAATCAGCCGAGACTAAGTTTCAGGCCTAAATCATCACACATGCTTCGAGTGACATTGTTAGGGATGACTATAAGCAAATTGTGCATAATGAAATAAAATATGAAATAACAGAAATACATTTTTAAATTTATAAATTGATCAATGAAGTGGGATATCTATGATAAAACATTTGTCTAATTGATATTTATGTTTTTTTAATTTATGAAGTGATGATTGATTTTTAACATGCACTTAAATAGTATGTATTGATCATATTACTTTATAATGTCTCCTTATTTTATTTCTCACTATAACACTTATTTTACAGTATAATTTGAGTGTGTGATGATTTTGGCATGCAGTTTAAATTGGTTGTGACCAATAAGGTCAAAACTTCAGTGCAAAATTACACATTTTGGCTGATCTACATTTAATGCTAGTTTGATTTTTCTCTGAATTATTCCTTTAAAAGAATCTGTTTGGAAATTAATTACATACTGCTTTACTGCAAGAACAACAAAGATGATTTTGTGTCTTATTTCTGTGACACTGATGTCTTGCCACACCTGCAGAACCAGAACTAGTCTAGTGTGTGCAGATGAGCTAAGTCATGGCTCATTTTTAAACACTTTGTGATTCAGCCTCGTCTCTTGCCGTGTGTTTAACACTGTTTTTAAAAGGAGACAGGCTGAAACATTCTGTGACTCATTTAAAGAAGTCTGAAATTGTGCATCAAAAAGTTTTAGCTTGATACATAAATGCTGACATGGGTGTGATCTTAAGCTTTATTTAAAAATTCAACCTAAGACTGGATTTTATCTGTTGTGGTGATTAATATTTCCATAATTTATATTACAAAACTGAATTTCGTGAACATTATTGATTCTCCAGTTTTAAAACTGAACCTAAGACTTGCCTATGTATGAATGTTTAGCTGTTTTTTCCCCAGGGTTTCTCGTTTACTCGTCCCACATGTGGGACTAACGTCCTGTCCTAACAAACTTGAAAATTGTGTGCTTTTGAGCATGTCTTTGTGTGTGTGTGTGTGTGTGTGTGTGTTTGCATGATGAGGTATTAGGTAGCGAGTTTCATTTAGTAGAGAAATTGTTTAGTTGAATTTTATAGGGTTCTTTGTAATATACATTATATTTGCTGTCAGTTGAAGAGAATGATTTTGTATTTATATTGTATTTTACAGAAATAATTGTTTTAGAGTAATGTGTAAATAAGCATCTGTAAAAAGCAGGGAGCACTTAATGTTTTGTGGTGTTTTTTAATAAATAAAACCCTGGTGTTATGATGAATGTTTGTTTCATTTGATCATTCTCAGTGGTTATTCCTCATTATACCACAGCGCTTTTGATTAATTGAAACTAAATGGTTGGAAAGTGCTGATTAATTTTCTAAAACAGCAGTTCTGACAGTAGTTCCAGCTGGAATTCAAATTATATTAATACATATATTAATTATTGATATGGTGAAATTTTCTGTAAGATGTTTATTTTACATTTATGGAAGGAGTCTCCAGTGTCAGAGTTCTGTACCCAACAGTCGGTAGTTTTTCCACCACAGGAAAGTCTTCAGGACAGATGATTTTGCGTTTTCTAGTTTCTTTATTAACTTCAAGTAAGAAGGAAAAAAGTGAAGCTAGTGACCGTTTATAGATGCTATAATGTATATATGTAAGTGATAAGAACTAAATTCTACCTAACTTGGATGTTCAACAAAATAAATGTAACTGTAAACAAATATATATTTTTTAAAGTACAGTGTTCTTTAATGAATAAAATGGAATTGCTGGCAAAATGCTGTGGTATAAAAGGAATAAAACACTTCAGGACGTGGTGTTATTGGAAAAGAATCCACTTCAGGACTGCTTCATGTCGGGCCACATCACATCACACCACCCCGACCTTGATTATTTTCCTGTTTTCATTAATTACATTACTAAATTATTATCGAGTCATTTCCTTCCACTGAATCTTTATAGTCATGAACTTAATAGTTCTGGATTTCCTAAGTATGTATTGCATCCGTTTCATGACTGATTTCCCACAGTAACCCGGACGTGACACGAATGACGCCATTGTCTGATTCAGACAGGTACACGGCCTTAATTATGACTCAGGCCTCCTTTCTTCAAGCGTCTCCTTGGAAACCAAATGTGATCAGTGGCATTCAGCAAAATGTCACAGGTCAGAGGCTGCAAAAAAAAGTCCTAAGATATTGTGCTTTTGTTGAAAATACTAAATGCTAAAGTGCATTCAATTTGATCATATCATGAAATTTGTTTATTTTTCCTCTTCAGTTGATTTGCATATTGTCCGTTTTCTCAGCACAAGTCTGGACCTGCCACTCGATCTCACCATTTACCTAGACGTCAATATCACACACACACACATTCACACACTTGAGATTCCAGAGCTGCTTTTCCTAATTGCTTTTACATAAATGTCTCTGTATCAGTGTGAAAAGAAAAGAATGTTTGTATGGCAGTGAAATTTATGACATTAATACTGTGTCAAGTGTGTAATATTTGTTTTTAATGCACTAGCCATTTACTGGGTTCAATATTGAGAATATATTCTTTATATTCCTCTAGTTAAATGCTAATGGTTCTCAATGGTAACATACACACTCGTGCTTATTGGTGGAACATACACTTTATAATTTGAGGTATCTACCTTGAAAAAAATTATGGTAGTATGTGGATAGTTAAATCTCATAAGCATGCTTAAGTCTTGCTTATCTACATTATAAAGCCAAATGTTTGTGGACACATGATCATCACACCCATCTGTGATTCTTTCCCAAACTGTTGCCACAAAGTTTATATGCTGTAGCATGACAATTTCCCTTCACTGGAACCCAAACCTGTTCCAGCATGACAATGCTCCTGCGCACAAAGTGAGCTCCATGAAGACATGGTTTGCCAAAGCTGGAGTGGAAGAACTTGAGTGTTCTTCACAGAGCCCTGACCTCAACCCCACTGAACACCACACTAATGCTCTTGTGGCTGAATGAACACAAATCCCCACAGCCACACTCCAAAATCTAGTGCAAAACCTTCCCAGAAGAGTGGCGCTTATTATAACAGCAAAGGGGGAATAAATCTGGAATGGGATGTTCAACAGGCACATATGGGTGTGATGGTCAGGTGTCCACATACTTTTGGCCATATAGTGTACTTGCATTTACTGATGGAAAGGTTTTTTTTCCTGGCAGTGTTGGGTTTATTTACCATATAAGGTTGTCTATGAGGATTTTTTTTGTTCAGTTTGTGGAATAATTTGGCAGGTTCTAAAAGAATCTTGTTCAGAAATCTAGATGCAGTGTCAGCTTTCTTTCATGCTGGCATCGTGCTACTGATGATATGAACCTGATAATAATGAAGGTTTCAATACATATAACTAAAATTTAGATTTCTTATAGGTTGAAGTATATGCAGCTTGAAGTATTTGAACTATATATTTATTTAATTTATTATTTATAATACAATTACATTATATAAATATATATATATATATATATATATATATATATATATATATATATATATATATATATACATATATATATTCAATTTTATTTGTATATTGCTTTTAACAATGGACATCGTCACAAAGCAGCTTTACAGAAATAAATGGATTCACAAAAATATATTGTAAATATTTGAATTTATCCGTAATGAGCAAGCCAGTGGCGATGGTGGCAAGGAAAAACTCTCCGAGATGATATGAGGAAGAAACCTTGAGGCTCAAAAGGGAACCCATCCTCATCTGGGTGCAACGGATAGTGCGATTATAAATATATATAAATATATATAAATATATATATATAAATATATATATATATATATATATATATATATATATATATATATATATATATATATGAGAGCTGACTGGTGGGTGGGAATGTGGGTTGGAAGGTGACCAAACTGGGAAAAAATGGGAGAAAAATTCAAGAAACAGAGCTGTAAGGCTATGATCCACCTAACACAACCCTCACTGGCATTGCTTTGGTTCAGATTCAATGCACAGAACCGAAACAACAAACACTGTTTCCTCACCCTGACAATAATTTACCAGAATAACTCAAATAGTTTTTAATTACACTGGGCTGGGATTATTGTACAAGTTCAAACACACTGACACCCATAGGTTTGTGTTAGACGGTTACACCCAGTGTTAAGCCTTTTACAAAGTGTGTAGAGTGTGTCTTCCTTTTTAAGTGTATTCAAATTCTTTCTTCTTTTTCAGAGTCCAAAGTGTCTCTAGGGGAGCCCTCAAAGCATTTTGCATTCAAGTGTGGGAAAAAGAAAACTGATACACTGTTCACCTCTAAATAAAGAAAGGATGTGTGTGTGAGTGACAGTGAGAGTCCTTTTAAAAGGTTGAGCCCAGTGACTCATGCTTTTTTTTTTAAACACTGTCATGTTGCTGGATTTTCAGTACAGATTATGACTGCTTGGTGTCATCTACTCTACACACACATATGCCTTAAAGGATTCCTTAAACCTTTTTTTAATGTCCAAAATGTTTTTAATGGCTTGAGAAAATCTCAACAGCTTTACCAATTAAAAATACCAGGTTCTATGAATATGCATGAATATTTAAATGTAAAAAAAAAAGAAAATTAAAAAAGGCCCCAGGTCTGCTTGTCATCTCTAAAAGCTAAGCAGCTGGCACTAAATAAGTTCACATTAGAAACTCTAGAGTCAGCCATGATATTCTCAATTATACTTATATGTTACCATAACAACCATGATTTTCATCCCTAACATTAGGTATGTTGGCCACCCAGGTAAGAGAGAACAGAAAGTTCAACAGGTCAACAGTACTGGTTTTAAGAAGATCAAGCTGTCATGTTTCAAAAATAACATTCCTAAATAGTTCATGAAACATGTGCGATAATTACTGTTTGCTTACACAAAGTCCAAGTAAGAGCTAACATTACAGAGATGTCCATGTTAATGTTTCTACAGATAAAAGAACTTCACAGCAAAGTTGTTGGATGGTTTATAAACTTATGTAAGAAAACCTGACAGTTTCTAGGAACCACAAGTTCTTTTAAACAAAACAATATGCTGCCATATAAATGTTAGCTAGCTAAGAGTCTCCATTTGCCACATTATCCTCTACTGATTTGCGTATTGATTCGTCCTAGATTTTATGACAGCACCAACTGAACTCTGCCACTTTATCAAAGATTCCTTGCATAAGTCAAATGGATAAGTCCATTTGGAAACAATATTTTACGGTTCTGTATAGAATCGTCAAGGGATTCTCAAGAGGGACAAACTGAAGGAAATGAAGGTACATATGATCTATGTACCTTTTTCCTTTTTCCATCTATTCATCCATTCTCTGTACCGCTTATCCTACACAGGGTTGGCGGGGGACACCCTGGACAGGGTGCTAACCCATTGCAGGACACAATCGCACACACTCACACACCCATTCACACACTACAGACAATTTGGAAATGCCAATCAGCTGCATGTCTTTGGACTGGGAGAGGAAACCGGAGTACCAGGAGCAAGCTCTGTGCACGCAGGGTGGAGGTGGGATTCAAACCCCCATAAAGCTTCCAGGCAAATGTGTGAACCACTAAGCCACCATACCCCCATGTACATTTCATATATAGAAATACTGAGAACTTTCTGTTTTAAATAAAAACGTGACTGCTGCACAAGGCTGGACTAAGACCTTCAGGTGACCCTGGCATTTATGCTATGAGCATTGCCCCACTACAGCACCAGCTATATCAGTTACTGAAGTATTTCCCCATATATTAAAAAAAAAAGTCTGATAGTAATGACAGAATTGTATAGTCTATCAGAATTCTACTAATCCAGGCTAGTTTTTAACGCTGCACTTTCCAGACTGCTAGCAATATCAGTCATTGCTATATTTACACTTCCCAATATCCTCTTGGTTTTGTTGATTTTATATCTTTACTTTTGAAAAAAAAAAACAAGCTGATTTGTTATATAGGATTTTTTTCCGTTTTTGCCTCCAAATGTTCTGGTTCATTGTGATTATCTTTTGCTAAGTGATAAATCATATTAGACACTTGAGCTAGTTAAGTCCATTGCTCCCCCACCCTCCCCTGCTGCTCCCCTAACACATAATTATGTTAAAAAAGTTTATTTAATGTATGTTATTGGATAGTTTTATTATCATGAAGCTCAAATGGAGGAGAGTGTGAGCTGCCCAGAAAAGGGCTGGACTTAATCTTTTCTTCTCTCATATACAAAAGCTCTTTGATGCACAGGGCCCGTGTGTATGTGCCAGGTTTCCCAGCCAAAACCCTAATCTCTACAGCCATCATCTGTCCTAGAGGTGTTAGCCTTTTTAAAATCCTGTTTTTGATTTCATTTAAAATCTGGCTGTCATTCTTTACTTATCTCATCTTACTTTATTGCAATGTTTACTGTAAATCCGGACCTCTTGTCACTTGAATTGATGACTGATAGCGTTCCTAATGTGCTTGAGTCAACAGATTTTGGACAGTGAAGTTGAGAGTCATCTGTGTGCTGGGAAGTGTCATGTCCCCTCACTCACCTTTACGGGAACAGATTTTTAGAGGCTTCACCATTGACGTAGCTCTTTGGACATACTCTGCTCCAAAACCCGCCTCTGACCATTCCTGGTTGGTCGGTTTGTGAGCTATGTCACAATGGAAGGTGGGGTTTGGGGGGAGGTTGGAGTGTGAAAGTTGGAGAAAAGACAGAGAGGGAATAGGGCGGCTCACTTCCACTGCTATTCAAAAAGTGTATTCATAAAATCCCCCAAACACACTCTTTTTTCTTTCACACACTCTCACAAGCTCACACACACACACACACACACACACTTTCTCTTCCTTTCATCTATTGTCTTTGACTCTTTGTGACACTTTCCAGTAAAACCACACACACACACACACACACACACACACACATATCTGTTCCCTTTTACTCTCTTTGTGTAATAGCCTCAGTATTATTCAGTATTGTATAATAGCCTCAATACACATTTCACTTCACCATTCACTTTCTCTCTGTAGCACCTTCCTCAGCAGCAACGCTCAATCATTTACATAAACAGAACAAAAAAGCCGCAAAGGCTTCTGGGTGACTATCCATCATACCAGCTATGGCTAATAATAATAATCTGTATTTTAGAAGCTCTTTTCCATTTCTTGTCCAAAGTGTTTATGATAAAACACAAAACTAAACATCCTATAATCATTTATTAGCTAACCTAAACAGTAAATCTATGACAATTGCTGCAAATCATGAAAGATATAGTAAAGTAAAATACCCAACACCTACAAATAAATCAGGTCAGATGTGTACACACACACACACACACACACACACCATGGGTCAGTGTTTTATAACCCAGCCTGGTCATGTAACCACAGCATACAAGAAGAGAGAGAGAGTTAGACAGAGAAAGAGAGAGAGAAAACACTCATAATTGCTTGCAGAACTCTTTCGGACAGAGTCAGAGCTCAGATACGTCCCATATGGTGTGTTTTTTCCAGGGTCACGCTGATTTAAAGGAATAGTCTCTGATTCTCAGACCTACCATTTTAAAGCTGTATTTTTAAGATTTATATGTTTTTGGTGGTTCAGATCTGTGAACACCATGCATTGGATTATAATGTGGCAGAACTTCTGCTAGTGAGGTTTCTGATGTAGGGATTTATAGTGGTGGTAGCTGTGTTAGTAGTCATGGTGGGAGGGCAGAGGTAGTTTACTGCATGTAAAATCTACAGCAGTCATACTTGTCTCACTCACCAAAATATAATGAAAGGGGTAGTTCAATAGTGGAGGTCCCGTGTTGGTGACTGGAGGTTTGCAAATACGAGAGACACTACTGAGCACTTTAGAAAGACCCTTAACATCACTCAACCTTGTTATAAAAGGAAACACTCCCAGCTCTACAGCGCTAACACTTTGGCTTGTGCTGTTATGGGACAATAATCAACAAAGTTAACATCCTGAAGTGTTTTATTCCATTTATACCACAGCAATTTTCTGACAATTACAACTGTGTATTTATTAAAGAACATGTTGTACTTTTTATCCGTTTAATGTTACATTTAATGTTGTGGAACGTCTGTGAAGTTAGTTTCTGTTAAAAGTTACATTACAGCAGCTATTAACAGCTACTAGCAGCTATAAAAACACAAACTGTTATGTTACCATAGAAGGAAACCGGAAAGCCCTCTGTCCTGAAGACTTTCCCTGCGGACTTACGTACGGTTACAAAAGTTACGTACGGTTACAAAGCGCTGACACTGATAACTCATTCCATAAATGTTAAATAAACATCTCCTAACAAAACATCTTCACCATATCAATGATTAGAAGTTTTTTTCTTTGTTAAATCACAACTCATTATTAATGTTCTTAGATGATGTGTTATTCCTATAGTGAATAACACAGCTGCTAAGGATTATTATAATCCACAATTCCAGTTCCATTTTAAAGAAATGATATACACTTTTATGAGGATTTCACGAAATACACTGAATCAGTGGTACACCCAAGAGAGACAAAAACATGAATACAGCAGGCGATCTAATCCAAACACATCCTGTCCGCTTTACTGACAGTGTTTTATGTAAGGCAAACAGGGTGTGGAATGATCAGAGCTCTTTACAAAAACGGGAAAAAGCACAAAGGGCCCTCATTAAAGAGTAGAAACATGCTCGCAACTTCCCTTGGTTATTTATACAGGACATTTTAATCAGTAATCCGCTCATTCAGGTTATCAGACATGTTCAGTTGTATTTGAACGGTTGTAAATACCTTCCTTTAAAGCACACTAGAGTGTGATTATCCAGCAGAAAAGAAATATTTGGAGCTTGGTTCACAAAAAAAGGAGTTAGTCATATTGTTTAGAATCCATGAAAATCTCTCTTTACCTGAATAAATTCATCTGGAGCTCAATCTTGTAGAAAAACACTGATTTGCTCATTAGCTAGGAGTCTACAAGCGCAAAGATGTTGTATGTTGTTCTACAGAAGAGTGAAATGGGGGCAGGGGAATATGTTAAAACATTTTAAAGCAGTGGATGTATGGAAAAGTCTGGAATTTTTCACAACATTTAATGTACAATTTATTATTTTATAAACATTACTGCTATTTCAAGCAATACTGCTATTTCAAGGGTGCCACTATTTAAGAGGCACCCACTACATCTCTGATAGGTTTCCCTCTGAATATTTTCACTGTTTTAGGAAAGTTATACTTATAGACTAATACTGTGCAAGTATATGTTGTATATTACATGCTATTACTCATAGTGGTATGGGTGGTGTAGACCGTAATTATGCCATTACAACAAAGTCTTTCATATTGAAATCTGATGGCGTAGAGTGTTTAGTAATGCATAGCTCTTAGAAAAAAAATGCTACAGATCAAGCTTGACTGGTTGAAGACACTTACCGAAGGGGCATACCAGATGCTTTCACAGAAATGACTTTTTCCAAGTTAAATATTCTAAGCTAATATTCTAAGCTAATGGGTTAACATCCTTTGTTAGAAAACAGCATTTTTGCCCATCCCAACCCACTACAACTAAGCTTTAATCATTAAAATGTATTAAAAATCTTGTAATGTGTGACTCTACTTAACATTTTCTATGGAAATCTGACTAATGACTAATCCATTATAGGTTATGAAAAATATACATATTAGTTGTGCCTACAACATTCACTTAACCCTGTTACCGGAATATATCCACTCCTATGAAATATCTGGAATATTCATCAAGTGATGTGTTCAACAGAAAGTTCATCCATATTTCCTGACATTCATAGTAAAAGAAAAATTAAGGTCATGGTTAGAAGAAAATGAAGTTCTAATGATATTGCGATAATCACTGATGAGGTCACTTGGAAAGTACAACCCAGTAGATTACATTATAGATTGAAAATAACACTATAGGTCCCTGGAGGACTAGTGGGTAGGCCATGGCGCTCTCTCACTGCCGTGGCCTGGGTTCAATTCCCGGCCAGGGACCCGACCCCAGCCACTGGGGTTGCACACAGGAAAGTGCACTCCCAGTGCTGGTTCCAAGCTGGATAAAACTGGAGAGCGTTGCGTCAGGAAGGGTATACGGCATAAAAACTGTGCCAAATCAAATATGTGGACTGGTAATTTGCTGTGGCGACCCCTAACAGGAGCAGCCGACAGAGGAACAACAACAACAACAACAGCATATTATATATATCAACATCAGTATATATTATATGTGACTGAATGTCACCCCAATTATGGAATCACCCACCTAACAAACCATTATACTCCACAATACACTATAAAATAGTAACAAGCAGTAATATTTTTCACCAACATTCTCCACCAAACACTGTGGAATTGTGGTGCTCCTTATGGCTGGGGACTGCTTTGGAGGCAACACGGCCACTACAAACAACAACTAACAAAGTCTGATGTCTTCAAGAGACCTGAAGTGATTTGATTTTCTATGTTGCAGTATTTCTTTTTGATACAGAAATTTAGAGAAACATCATGTTGAAGTGCTTGACTGATTTACACAACAGCCGGTAGTGTTCAAGATGCACCATACCCCCACTACATCTAAACAAGCTTGACAGTAGCTTAACAGTGGAGGATTTCTGTCCACTGTCTTCACCCACGCCTGTCCACTTTAACGAGGATGATATCCTAGACAACGAGATGCCGTGTGTTTTTGAAGTTATGCTGTACATGTTTGTGTACATGTTTGTGTGGTGGTGTACTGGATAAAGATGGGATAGCACTCTCGATCAGTCTGAAGTAGCAAGACATTCTGTTATTGAAGTTGATAAAACTCTGAAACTTTTACACTCCCTTCCAAATAAATAAACTCCAACCATTTTTTTTCTCAACCAAAGGTTGGAAAAGAGAATTATATGTCTGAAGACGGACAGCTAGAAACACACTAAATTCCATTTAAAGTCTATATTTGGGTTGCAGCCATATTCCAAATACAATGTTTATATGCGTACAGGTATCTGAATATTCCTGTATACATGGTTGTTGTAAGTATGCCGATCTACACATGCGCTTTTCCTTTCCCACTGTTATTTCCCAGGAGATTCAAGATGTTGCCATTGGTTATAGAGTATGATCAGTTATTAGTTTTATTACTACTTTTTCACACTAATTTATTTAGGACTCTAATACTTCTCACCTCAAAATGGAAAGGGTCAGGTAAGCATCTGTTAAGCTAAGGATCTGTTAGCACCCACAATTCCTTGCGGACTGAGCACGTGCATATATCTGCTTTCAGTGGATTTTCTGAATAAGGTGTTTACATGCAACAAATTTCCGATTAAAACAGGCATATTCCAGGGGTGGGAATCAGAATTTTGGGAATAAGAATATTGTCTAAATCTGACTTGGGCAATCAGATCGTGGCGTTGACATGCATGACTCAATGCTAATTAGAATATTGACAAATTCTGATTAATATTGGAATATTGATGTGCATGTAAAGGTAGTCACTGATGATCCTGCTAACCAGCTGCTACTGTAGCACAAGACACGCCCCCAGGGGCGGGACATATATGTTCTAGAGAGCATTTGATTGGACAAACACAGTATGAGGACAGGATGAGTCATTGGAAAATTTTAAACGGTTCCTTGAAAGTGATAAGCTTTAAGACGACAATCTCCAAAACTTTATTATTATTATTTTTTCTAGATATACTATGGTACTGGTGTCCGTAACACAAAGGGACAGGTACAAAAAGCTCAGAAACATCCGTTTTGCTTTCAGGGACACTTTAACTAGCTATTTTGGTGGTGAAACTGGTTAATGCTCAATATATCCTCAATAGGAAGGTATGTATACGCAGTATATCGCAGACAATAGGCTTTTGTGGCCTCTGTTTTTACCGCGCGCTCTATTTAGCATGGACAACCCAAACATTCCCACGTGACGCTACAACTATTAGCTCACGAGCACGCGCTGCTGCAGGACAGAGTAAAAAAAGGACAACACACAGCAGCGGAGAGTGAGACGTGAGGAGCGCGCGCCTCTCTCTCTCTGCGTACTTCTGCTCGCGGATATGCTTCTGTTTCTTCTTCTTCTTCTTCCACTGTGGAAATGTTTTCATGAGGATTTAAACAGGTTTCGGACGGGCGCGCGCCTTGCGTGTTTGATTTGATTAAAAAAAAAAAAAACAACAACAACAAAACAAAGGTTCGCTGAAGAAAGTTTGGACTCGTGGACTTTGGGGCAGCCATGCCGGAGAAAGTGAGCATCTCAGACTTCGTGTCGCTGGCGAATGAGGACATAACGTCGCCGTCCACGTCGTGTTTTCAGGCTAAAATGAGCGACTGCCGGAGCACAGTGACGGGCCTGGAGGAGGTGAGTGAGAGCGCGAGCTTGCAGTTGCAGCTGCAGTGCAAGGCGCGTGCGTTTACCTGTCCCGCAAAGTGGCAGCACCTGAGGCGCGAGCGGTCCATAACTAACAGCCCATGTTTACACTTGATATCACAACAACAAGCTAAGCTAGTTATAGAGCTAAGAACTAAAAACCTGACCATGTTGTGTGGTAACTTTTATGTTTTAAAACAGGTTAGAAGTGGATTAGATTAGTTTCTGTGGCTAATTTTAGGTTTTATAACAAAGTGGAGCATTGGAGACCTTTGTTCTACATAACATGGAGTTTTCAGACGTTGGGAAAAGAGCTAAATGGTGTAGCTACCCTTCAAAAACTCACATGTAGCCGTAGTGGTTTTACACACGCCTACATAGACCTACATAGACCTACATAGACTTATATAGACCTACATAGGCATAGTTTGTACTAGTTTCCACATTCAGTGTGAAAAAACAAGGTGTACACTTATGTACAGGTGTCCTCATGCTAAGCTGTAAAGAAGACTGTAGTATTACACCAGAAGTGAAACTTAACTATTTGCAATTTGTTTTTTCTTAAACAAAACAAAACAAAAAAACATAATACAGCATGCTCTTTCGTGTAACTATTTGTGTAGTTGATAAATGATTTCATCATTTTTTCTTTGAGAAATGAAAATAATTTTTGTGTATTTCATTAATTCAATTTACACAATTGTCTGGATCTTAAAAAATCATTTTTCATGCTGCAAAATGTTTTAGCAGAGAAATCAGTGATCACAGCAGTACATGTCTATGGTCAGGTAACTAGGTATAAGAAGCTATATTTAAAAAAAAAAAAAAAAACTAGTGCTGATTCAGAGTAGTGGTAGCTGAAACTTTCCACATTCAAAGAGGATGATATAGTGGATGTGCACGGCAAATATAAGCGTTCAGGCATGACAGTAGTCTAGCGTACTGAAGACTCGGTAGTAAAACTACCAGTAAAAACACGACAGAACATGTTATGGATAAATAATCAACAACAGGGTGGCGTGATATTTTATCACCCCAGAGTTGATTATTTTCCAATAACAGCATGTCCTGTTTTTTTTTTTTTCCTTAGTATACTACAGCAAATTGCCAATAATTACAATTTTTATTTCTTACAGAATGATATAATGTATTTTTTGTCCCTTTATAGTTACATTTTGTGTTCTGGAATGTCCACAAACCACTTGTATTAAAGAGCTATAAACCGTAATCCCTCACCAGCCTTTCTTCTTTTGATTTTTTTATTTGAAGCCAATAAGACAGAAAATAGAGTTTATGTTAAAGAAAAAAAACTGCAAAGTTGAGACTCTTTGGTTTTGACTTTCTCATGGAAAACTTAAAGTTACAGCTTTACCTCTGATTGTTACAAAGTGCTGACACTGGAGACTCCTTCCGTAAATGTTAAATAAACATCTCCCTTAGAACTACTGTGAAATTTACTGAAGTTTGAATCTCTCTTCATCTAATAATGCGAAGACATTCATTAGGATTGTTTAGAGTGCTGTCTGTTTTCAATCTGATGCAGCAGGTCAGTATTTAAGAAGAACCGATCTAGAAAGCTGATCTTGATCCACTCCTTCGTTTGGGTGTAAACATATAAACTGGTTTTAGGTTCTCTCTAGTATGTGGAATGTTTTGCACCCAAAAGTCTTCACTTCTAAGATATAAGCTAAGTTAAATACAGACCAATGCTCATGTCTTGTGTGAATGCCCTGGTGTAATCTATGGTTTTATCTGTATAATTTTAAACTTGATCACACTACCACCTGATACATAATTAAAGATTCGCTTTCACTTTTCACCACACCACAGAAGAGAAACATGATCTAGCATGCTTAAATGCATGCATTCAGTAATAAAATATATATTATTTTGTCTTTTTTTCTCATGACTGATGTTTAGGCTTGCTGGGAGCACACTGTGTCTGAAGGTGTAACTATATTCTGACTGTTTCTGCATTGTATATTTGATCCCTGGCAACATGAGCTAAGAATCCCATGGGGTTGAAGGTGTGTGTGTGTGTGTGTGTGTGTGTGTGTGTGTGTGTGTGTGTGTGTGTGTGTGGATCCATTAGGGATTATTTCAGTTCAGTCTCTCATTACTGCAGTTTATGATGGGGTGGTTGTGGAATGAGTACTGAGATTACCTGGGCTGTACTGACTTAATGCACTGTGTGTGTTTGTGTGGATCTGAAGCATTCGCAAGGTTCTGACAAAAGGAGGGAGATATCTGGTGATTCTGGAGTGTGTGTGTGTGTGTGTGTCTGTGTGTGTGTGTGTGTGTGCGTGTGTGTAAGAAGTTCAGTTGTTGGCTGGCAGTGTGAGGCCTGAAAGGTTGTTTAGGTTAGAGAGCAGCAGAGTTTGTTTTTGTTTAAATTTGATTAAAGCCTTAGAGTCTTTCGAGCCTCTCAGCAGAGGAAGTTTGAAAGAGCTATACAGACATGTGTACACACACACACACACGTATATGTGCAGCACGTCTTTGTTTATTGTAGAAGTGTGCCAGTAATTGCATGCACAAAATACTAAAATTTCAACATATTGTGTGTGTATATATATTTTTCGCTAATTGCACTCCATCTTTTACCATCCTGATTAAACAAACTGTGAACAAAAAAAAAAAACAACTACTTCCCCTTAACCCAAAAGTAGTTTATTAGCTAAGACTGAAGTTTTGCTTTCCAGTTGAGTGATAATTGTATATGAGGCAAATGTAGGTACGTACATACCAACCTTCGTACAGTTGCTGTAATATGGAAAATTGTGTATATTTGTTTTTTCTACAGGCTATTCCTTTATCAGTCTTATATGTAATCATGGATTGTCAGATGTTGTTCTTATGCTAAAAGTTGCGTGATTTGAATTAGAGAGAAGGAAACTTATCAATATAAGAGCCAACCTTGTTTTAAAAAGTATAAATAGGTAATCAGGCAAGTAAACCGCTGCACAATACATGCACAGTACATGCTCAATACACGTGATGACGTGTGATACTGAAGTCCTGATTGCTATTTTTCCGTGATTTATCAATTTAGAACGCTGTCTATTGAAACATCTACACCATCTTTGTGTTCTAGCACATAACGGAAATGTGTTCAGTTGTTGATTTGGTGAAGCGTTCTGTGAGGAGGTGCTTATTTAACATTTTCGGAAGGAGTCTCTAAATTTAATGCCTTGTGACAGTCAGAAGTAAAGATGTAACAGCTTTGTGCTTTGTAGTTTCTCTGTAACATGGCAAGCTGTGTTTTTTTTTCTCTTATTAACTTCAGTAGAGAGAAAAAGGAGAGGCTGGTGAGATGATGGTGTTTATAGCTGCTATAACTCGAGGGATCGTAGAAATGAAATTCCAGAGCAATAAATGTAACTGGACAAAAAGCATGATGTGATGTTCTTGAGATAATTAAAACATTTTAAGGCATTGCAGATTGCTGTGGTATAAGGAATAACATACTTCAGGATGTGGTGCTATAGGAAAATAATCATCTTCGGGGTAGTGAAATTAACTCTGATTTTTGCACTGGGTTGCATCACACCACCTGGGCATTGATTATTTTCCTGTAACAGCACACCAGGTTGTGTATTATTCTTTGCATGTAATTTGAATAAGCAGGTATCAGCACTTGGTGAACAAAGAGTTTGGCCGAGTTGGCTGATTTGTGGTGGCTAATTGCAGTCAGTGTGTGACCCAGATGTGAGAAATGCACTTCAGATTATTTCCCTGCAGCACGCTATGCTGTACTAATGCCAAGTTGACAGACTGAGCTTGCTTTGAACACGTGCCTGAAACCTGGAAGTGTGGAAGCTTGGAACAGTCAGTTTCTTATGAGCTAAAAGTGCATTTAAAAACTATGGATCATATAATGATATAATATGGATATAGTGATAAATTGCTTCATAATACACATTTCTGAAAATATTTTTTTCTTTTTTTTTTTTTTTTAAAGATTGGGTTTTTTTCCCTGTTAATGGCCATTAAACAAAAATGTCAGCATACAAACAAGTTTTCTCTCATATTTGTTTTGATTTTGTGTTAAAACTCTTTAAGTACAGGGTGTGACGTTTCGTATTTCATAACTCACTCACGTTGACGTTGGCACTTCCTCTGATAAGTAACATGCTGTAGATTTACACGACTAGCTATGTCAGCTAGCTAGCTAACAGTAAACAACTAATCAGATAACTTCGTAAAATCGTGAATATTCACTTTCCAGCTAATAGCTTCTCTGTCACTTTATAGTCAATAATCTGTCGCCCTCGTCCACATTCGCTTGCAACTTTGAGGTAAACAAAGTCTCCCAAGCAAGCTAGTAACTTCTCCTGACAAGCTAACTGCTCGATCAGAATGGTTTCTTATGTGTGCTACGAGGGAGCTTTTCGGTCTCGTGTATGTAGCGAGGAAGCTTCATCGCTTCAATCAGTGGAATTTCAAACACAGCTTGTGTTACTGCTACAATGGTAACGCCAAAAAGCACTAATATAAATCAGTGGTGAAGGAGTGTTTAGAAAGCAGCCAAAACAGTACACTAAGAGGACACCGAATTGCAACATTCATCTATGGTGAAATTTCGCTGTGGAGGCCACTGCAGAATGGACACTGATATTTCCCTCTTGCTGTAACTGTGCTAGATAACCATGTTTAAACTCTGACATCTTGCTTTTGGTATTTTATCTTTTCGATTTTGCTTTTTAATTTGGATTGTTGTCTTGTTGCTGTGTTGCAGTTCTGTTTACCCCTATTTGTTGTAATCACACCCATGCTTGTTGGACATCCTGTTCCAGATTTAGTCCCACTTTCCTATTATAATGACCTTCACTCTTCTGGGAAATTTTGGAGATTTTGGATTGTGGCTGTGGGGATTTGTGTTCATACAGCCACAAAAGCGTTAGTGAGATCAGGCACTGATGTTGGTGAGGAGGTCTGGGGTGCAGTCGGTGTCATAGTTCATCCCAAACGTGTTCAGTGGGGTTGAGGACAGGGCTCTGTGCAGGACACTCGAGTTCTTCCACTCCAACTTTGGCACACCATGTCTTCATGGAGCTCGCTATGTGCTCAGGAGCATTGTCATGCTGGAACATATTTGGGCCTCTTAATTCCAGTGAAGGGAAATTGTAATTCTACAGCATATAAAGGCATCCTATACAATTGTGTCCTTCCAAGTTTGTGGCGACAGTTTGGGGAAGGAACACATACAGGTGTGATGGTCAGGTGTCCACATATTTTTGGCCATATCATGTGCGTTTTCATTGGTTCCATCCAAAAACCATGGGGATGAAAACGTTTGCATTCAGCAGTTCTGTATATTAATGTGTGTGTGTGTGTGTGTGTTTGTGTGTGCGCAATAATCGATAGTAGAAACGTGCACAGCACTAGGAAGTGTACATCAGTCAGACTCCTGTGTCTGTTACTGATTAGCATAACCTCAGATAAACCCTGATAAGCGTGTTTGGAAGAAGAGAGATGGCAAAAGATCCAAGGTTAATGCTCAGGGCTGTAAACAGAAATGTTCTGGACAGCAGAGTCGAACGCAGTAGATTCCTAGCCGCGTGTTTTGAATGGCACATTGAATGGGGTTTCCTGTCTACTAATCCCTACACTGACGCATCTGATCCAGGGGATCATTCATTTTAACCCACTTTTATTTGTAAAGCAAAATATAGTGTCACTCCACATTTTTAAAAAATAATCATTCCTTTTTTGAACATGTTTATTCACAATCACTCAAGTTTCTCAACATTTATAAACGCACAGATAGGTTTTTCCAAAGTGGTTAGGGTCTGGAAAATGTGTAAAGGTATAGATTTAAAAAGCTACTTTTTAAAAGGAAAATATTGAACATGTTTTGGAAATGTGTAGATATTGTGTTGTAAAAGTAACATGGATTCAAGACAATAAGGTTTTAAATCCTGGACAGATTAAGTCTCTCTAATGCATAGCACATTTCATGTTTCTACTTTATTGGTTAGGTTAGTTGCCAAACTTTGTTGAAGTTGAAATATTAACCTGAAAAACTTTGTGAAAAGGTCTGGAATATATTTAGCAATACTGTGTGTTATAAATTAATTAGAACATGCTAACTAACTAATGCTAGCTTAGTAAAGTCGGGATGTCATGTGGCAGAAATTAGCTCTAGTATTGACTTCTGTCAAGTAATGAATGTATTCCTTACTAATCTAAGCAGCGTTGAACACGCAATATTTACACAAATTGGTATTTCCGTTTCTTTAGACTTGTTTTGAAGTGTGCAGTTATAGAAAGTTTACAAAATTTGCAAAAAACATGAGACTGCATACAGCTCTGTTATCGACGTAAACACCACCCAGACAAAACATGACAGTATGTTATGGGTTTACGTCTCAAAACATATTTTTATGCACCCAAGAATTATATTGCATGGGTTACCAGTGATGCCTGACTCTTTTTTCCCCCCCTAAGAATATAATACAAACATGTTTTGAATTAGAGCGGTAACTATTTTCAGAGCTGCTGTTATAGAAATTAATCTACACCATCTCACCAATCAGATTCGAGCATTCAGCAGCACTGTGGTGTAAGAATCTGGAGGACACTGGACAAGCAGTGTCACATAACTGGTCCAAGAAATGTACAGTACTTAATTTTTTATAAAATAGATACATGCTTCCATAAGTAAGAGTGGGAAAATATGCCAAAAATATTATGTCATGATATTTAAAGACTTGTTATATTCTTGATATTTGAAGCTTGTCTGCTATATCAGATTCTGCCGTCTGTAATTGAGAATGTGACGTAAACAGACAGCTCATACAGAGTTATACTGTGTATGAACAAGTAGAATGTATTTACACCAGTGGCACCAGTGTATCATGGGTGGTTTCAATTCTTTGGATGTAAACCTGCATGGCCAGATTGCTCCGTTTACACGTCGACAAACACGCCAGCTGGGACATGTTCATTTTCCCTTTTACACACACACTTTATTTAGAATGTGCCAGTAGTCAGTAGTTATTGGGATGAAAGTGTCTGGGTTTTTTTTTCTCTCTTTTGTTACAATGTAAAACTTGTATCTCTTATTATTCTGCTCCCTTTTTGTTCCCTCTGTGCTCCATTACTGCAGTCCATTGTAGAGTAGAGTAGAGTAGAGTAGAGTAGAGTACTATCTTTTTGAAAAGAATAATAGTTTTCTTCCTTCCTTTCTGTTGATTTAAACTTAGACACACTACCAAATGTTTGGACACGCACCTGCTCGTAGGTTTCTTCAATTTATTGTATTTTTTACTGTTTTAGGATAATAATGAAGACATTAACACTACGAAATAACGCTACCGTGAAAAGTCATGTTAAACAAATCCAAACTAATTTATATTCTATATTATTAATAGTATTCCCGACGATGCTTTGAGCACTCAAATGGCTTCATGAGGAGCTTCACCCAGGATTTTCTTAAATTCCACAAATAGTCCAAGCTCCTTGCTGCTTCTCTTAAATTCTACATGAAATCTACTTGTTTAGGGGGAAACAAATTAAATTTCAGTAAAAACTACTTTATTAAAAATGATTCAGAAATACATTTGTACATGGGGCAATAGGGTGGCACCTTGGGTAGCATTGCTGTTCCTGGTTATTATTTTGTTTAAAGAGCTTATTTTTTCCATTTAGTGCTGCCATTCAGAAGCTATTTACATGTTTCCCAGAAGACAAAATAACAATTTACACCAATCATCCTATTCAAAAGTTTACACCCCCTGGCTCTTAATGTATCATGTTGCCTTCTTGAGCATCAGTGAATGTTTGCACCGTTTATAATAGTCGTGTATGAGTCCCTCAGTTGTCCTAAGTGTGAAAAGATGGATCTAAACATCATATAGCCGCTGTTGGAAAGGGGTCAAATATGCAGAAGATGCTGGAAAAGCAGATAATGTGCAGGACCTGGAAGATTTTTCTGAAGAACAGTGGGCAATTTAACTGCTCAGGACAAACAAGGACCTAATGAACAACTATCACAAAACATAAAAACAGTCATTGATCATCCAGGTAACAGCACACAGGGTTAAGAATCAAGCGTATGTAAACTTTTGAACTGGTTCATTTGTGTAAATTCAGTTATTATTGTGTCTTGTAGACTATATGTATACATCTGTTATGTGAAATTTATTTCAGGGCAGTACTAAATAAAAAACAAAATGCAATTTTTATTCTACTTTTGTAACATTTTGCAGAATCTGCAAGGCGTGCAGTATGTAAACTTATGACCCCAACTGTAATACAAACATGTGATTTGAATTAGAGCTGGAATTATTTTCAGAGCTGCTGTTAGAAAATGAATCTGAAACGTCTTACTGAACAGATTCGAGAATTCAACAGGACTGCGGTTTAAGGATCTGGAGGACACTGGACACGCAGTGTCACATAATTGGTCCAAGAAATTTATAGCTCTTAATTATTTATAAAATGTACAAAATGACATGCTTCCATAAATAAGACTGGGGTAATATGGCAAATATTATATGTTTTATATTATATTTTAAGACTTGATTTAGATACTTGATATTTGAAACTTAGGCTTTTAGAAGCAATAAAGTTTTCTATGCTATCCTGTATAACAATAAACAAAGCTGTGATTATCTACTCAGATGTTCAATGTTCAATACTTGTGACACTCTACTTAAGGCATATTGTGATGTAATGTTTCATGATATAGATCATTTTATCCGTATATTTCCCTGCCCCGGTCACCTGTTGTGTTATTTTAGCTAAAGTGAATGTAGTATTTCTCTGGTTTTATGTCCTGTGGTTTTGTAATGGACTAACAGGTTAAATGAGTGTTCATGCGTAAGCCGTCATCTCAGTGGGTGTAACTTTCCGACTCTAGAGAACGAGACAGTTCTCTACAAGCCTGTTTTTGATTCACCTGTCTGTGTGAGATTGAGAATGTGTTTTTTGGAGGACATTACTGCTGAGTCAGCAGACTCACCTGTCTACATTACCAGTATGTCCAGGAAGAACTCAAGAGGGTGAAGGTGTAGATTAAGGGTGTATCCTTAGCGCTCATAGTTGATAGAAAAGTTCTTCTTAGAATGAGTGCTAAAAAGGAATGGTCACTGAGAAAATGTGTGGTTTGCGTCACATTGAAAAGCCACTAGAAAACGTTGCATTGCTGTAATCTGTTTAGTTAACAAACTCATTTTAAATTAAAAATAAGGCTTCTAGATACATGTTTGAGATATCATAGCTTATGCTAACTTTATTTTATTAGAAGAAGAAGCCTTTATTTGTCACATATACGTTACAGCACAGTGAAATTCTTTTCTTCACATATCTTCCTAACAAGCTGGGGTCAGAGCGTAGGGTCACCCACGATACAGCACCCCTGGAGCAGAGAGGGTTAAGGGCCGTGCTCAAGGACCCAACAGTGACAGCTTGGCGGTGCTGGGGCTTGAACCTCTGCCCTTCTGATCAGTAACCCAAAGCCGTAACTTTTGTGCCGCCACTTCCTTATACAATCAATGGAAACTTAGATTTTTAATCCAATAACATGTACAGTATACACTATATGGCCAAAAGTACGTGTTATGTGGACAGCTGACCATCATATGTGGTTCTTCCCCAAACTGTTGCCACGTAGTTGGAAGCACACAATTGTATAGAATGTCTTTGTATGCAGTAGGATTACAACTTCCCTTCACTGGAGCTAAGAGGCCCAAACCTGTTCCAGCATGACAGTGCTCCTGTGCACAAAGCGAGCTCCATGAAGACATGGTGTGCCAAAGTTGGAGCGGAAACACTCGAGTGTCCTGCACAGATCCCTGACCTCAACCCCACTGAACACCTTTGGGATGAACTGAAACACTGACTGCACCCCAGACCCCCTCACCCAACATCAGTGCCTGCTCTCACTAATGCTCTTGTGGCTGAATGAACACAAATCCCCACAGCCACGCTCCAAAATCTAGTGAAAAACCTTCCCAGAAGAGTGGAGCTTATTATAACAGCATTTAGGAACTAAATCTGAGATAGCAGCTTCTGTAAAGTTGCTTTGTGATCATGGTCATTGTTTAAAGTGCTATACAAATAGGATAACATTGAATTGAATAGGATGTTTAACAAGAACATGGGTGCGATGGTCAGGTGTCAAACCTTTGGATATATAGTATATCTGTTTTTTGCAAATTTAGAAATTATAGCATTATATATAAATATCCTTATTCTCCTATCCCTCTTGTCTTTGGGCTCCATTGATATTCCCCCCCCCCCAACATATTTGTAGGTCTCTACGCTGGACGATACATTTGGAGTCAATTATTGAATTATGCTAACACCCGACACATTTAGAATCATTTTTAAACACGTGTCTGATTTGCATCGACCTCAGGAGCTAGGTGTTGATTTTAACCAGTGTTTAGGCCATGTGAGATGCGAGTCCACACATTCTGTGCAGTGGTGAATGCAGGTGTTCACTATGTTACGGCTCTGCTGTGAATTGCAGATATATATTGAGTAGTAGGTATAGGGGCTTGAGTTTGATAACTGAAAAGGGGTGTTTCTTACAACCTTGATTGTTCTCATAAGGTCGGTTAGATTTAACATCAGAATTGTTGTTTATAAAAATGAGCCCCGATTTATGTACAAATCCACAAAACCTCACCCTTTGACCCCTTCATCATCCTGAATGTTTTACTGAATGCTTTAATACTGATCTTTATTTCTTGTGTCCCAGACTCTGGAGCAGGACCAGAGCTCTCTGCAGAGGATGAAGAAGATGGTGAAGGGCATCCACAGCTCTGGCCTCAGTGAGTGATTGAGTTTATTCTTTCTCTCGCAAATCTCTCAACACATAGTACTGCTTTAATCATGGCATGTTACAGAGGAAACAGCTCAGCTGGGGCAGCTCAGTGTGAATAAGACAGATGTTGCAGGAATGCTTATGCATGGAAGGTCACAGAATTAACAGAATGAGAAGAATGTCGTGCAAAACTAATTACTACGTTTCATACTTTTTTGTCGTAACAGAGATGAGAAATTAGCCGTTACACATGTGAGTGAAACCCCACAAAAGCACACAAGGAGCACTTGTTGTAAGTTGTGATATTAGCCAGCCAGTTATTTGTTCCACTGCCATGAAATCTATAAATAAAATCTAATTGTATGTTGTTATAAAAAGCCAAGGGAATAAGAGGAGCTGCTCTGATTGGATATCACAGCAGCAACATTAACCACACCTGTACACCTTGATAAAGTATTCATTTTAACACCAACCCTTTATTTAAAATTATGCTATTCCGCTCCAGGGATCTGCCACACCCAACACCACGTTCCAGCACCCCGAGCTTGTGCGTCATTATCGGACTTGTATTACATAAAGAATAAAACATGACAGGACATGCCGTAATACGAAAATCATCAGTGGCACAGTTACCAGTACTACCCCGAAGATAATCATTTTCCAATAACAGTGCGTCCTGAAGTGTTGTATTTCTTTTATACCGCAGTAATTTACCAACGATTACGATATTTAAAAATCTAATTTTATTGGTCACACACAAAACCATACACAGTATAACATGCAGTGAAATGCTTTTTATGACTGTCCAGTGACATAAAAACAAAATTTACATAAAAACAGAATTTTAATGTATTAATGAACAATGCCTCCTAGTTTGTAACCATTTTACACTTGTGTTCTAGCAGCTATAAACAGTCTTTCCCCTGCCAGCCCCCCTTTTTTCTCTCTCTTGAAGTTAATATGACAAAAAAAAATGCAGCTCATCATGTTACAGGGAAAACCAGAAAGCCCAAACTCCTCTGTCCTGAAGACTTTCCTGTGGTGGAAAGCGCTGACTCCTTACAGAAAGCTTCAACATATCAACAATTATGCATTTTCCTAGAACAAGCACATTAACGTAGGCCTGTTATTTGAATTACAGCCAGAACTACTGTCAGAGCTGCTGTTATAGGAAATTATTCACAATTTCTAGCAAATGAGAATTGAGAATTAAATTAAATTAAATGCTGCATGCTGGTGTCCGGTTCTGTACACAGACTGCATGACTACATGCTCTGCAACCTGAGGGTCTTGACACCATATTGGCTCTTCCTCCCTCCTTTTTTCCCCTCTTCTACGACTCATGACGACTCACTGTAAAAATATGGAAACTTTATGCTAGATCTGCAAGCTATGTAAACTCCTCCAATCCAGGAACTTCATTAAGAGCAAACAGCCATATCTCTCTGTTTTTGTTTTTCTCTGTCTCGTTCTGCTTTTAAAGCTGACCTGTATGATGCGTGCTTCTGGGAAATGGATCATTAACAGTCAGAATTCTTCACATTTGGGAAGCAGATATGAGTCACAGTGCTACAGTT
Organism: Pangasianodon hypophthalmus; assembly: GCF_027358585.1. Classification (NCBI taxonomy): domain Eukaryota; kingdom Metazoa; phylum Chordata; class Actinopteri; order Siluriformes; family Pangasiidae; genus Pangasianodon; species Pangasianodon hypophthalmus. The sequence continues at coordinate 6,417,799 of NC_069719.1, read as the reverse complement.
TGGCTGTAGACCCCTACATTACCTACCTCCCTTTTTTTTAACACACACTCCCTCTCTCTTTTTTTCCTCATTCCCCCTCTTCCCTAACCAAACTCAGATGGTTTATTCCGGTAAAGGCACTGCAGTCAGGGAGGCCCCAGTTTCCTGGCCTCATTGGGTCCAATCCCCCCTCAGGGTTTCTGATGAAGCTCTGAATCACCCCCTTTCTCGTTCCCCCAGCTTCTCCCTGTATTTAAGCCACATTCATCATTCACTGCTCTGTGTGTAAGAGAAAGAGGGCTTGACCCTGTTGAAGGTTCATTCATTTATGCATTCAGAATGTTTTGTTGAGACGTACCTCTGATTTATGACTGGAGTCAGAGGTCAGTGCGTAGCTATTACTAAACACAGTCATGTAGTCAATATATTTGTATCAAAGCTGTGCGACTTCTTAAAAAAAAAAAAAAAAAAAAAAAAAAAAAGTATAATTATGAAATATTATCTGCTGTTGATGTTTTTTAATCCTTGTTGCCAGGGTGGGGAACTTGTATAATGCTGTGTAATTGTCTTTTACAATGCTGCTGCTGTAAAACATGTCTGTGTCTTATGCCTTGAAAGTTCATAAACAAGAGCTGAACTTTTCACACGTGGCTGGCAGCTTAATGACAGTTTCCTGTCCTGCACCCTCAGTAACAATACAGAGACGTTCCATACATTTTTATGCCGCTGCCAAGACAGATCTGTGCCAGATCTTTGCTTGTTTTTTTTCTAACTGTTGCTCTGGTGGTTCTTTCTCTGCCAGTTGATGGTGCAGTGCTTATTTTAAGATACTGTGATAGATCAGAGAAACTTTTTTTTATTTATTTATTTTTTTTTTGCAAGTTTCCCCAATTTTGGCTCTAATTTGATTACTTGCCAATTCCCACCCACCAGCCAGTTCTTCACTATGCTACGACAGCTACTAACCATGGAGGGTGAAGGCTAACACATGCTTCCTCCAAGAAACATGAAGCCAGCCAACCACATCTTTTCAAACTGCTGCACATGCTGCATCACAGGGCAGCGTAACACACTCAGAGCAAAGTGCTATCTGCCAGCTTCCACATACATGAGCGCACAGACCCCCATGACTGGCTGTTGTCGCTGTTATTGACAGGGGACAGAGTACACCATCCCTCCCATCCAGAGAGCACAACCGGTTTTGCTCTCTTGGTTTCCAGCCACAGATACCAAAAAATATTTATTAAAAATATTGATTTAATAATCCCAAATTTCAAAGAACTAAAACTACTACTGAAGTTTTAATTAAATAACAAGTCACTAACTGCAATACAACATTGCTGACATTCATCATAAATATATATATATATATATATATATATATATATATATATATATATATATATATATATATATATATATATATACTTTCTTTTTCCAAATCGCACACTTTTTGAAACTATATTAAGTGTGACCAATGCACTGTTGCTCTAGATTGCTGGCTGAGGGTCTTACTGCATTACAAACTGATTTGTTCAATTCTGACCAGTATCTATCTATCAATCTAACGACCAGTATCTCCTGTTCTCCTGTTTCACTTGCCGTGTTTGCATGAGATGAGTAATTTTTGGTGTACAGAAGCGACTCCAGATCTTTGGAATTGACTTCCAGAAGTTTTACTGCAAACCAAAAGCAGGATGGTGACTTAAGGACTTGAAACAAAACATAGAGCTTCACTACATGTCGCGTGAAGTGATACAGTGTGTGCCACATCGACTAAATTATAGACTAAATAATTGATAATGAAATTCGCTGCCAGCTATTTTATTATTGAATTTTAATCAACTTTGTTGAATAGTCATGGCAGCACTGAATTTACATCCTCTCTCTCTCTTTCTGAAACATATCCACAGATACACTCTCTTGCATTGCTCTGAACATTTATAACCTGGGTTAAGAGGTTATGACCTCTGTGAAATAATGGTGTGTGCTTTATACTGTGTATTATTGCTTCAGTAATATTTAGTGATGTAGCTGCCGAAATGCACTGGAAACAGCACTGTTATGTCATATATGATGTATTATACAACACACTGTCTGATTGGTTGATCAGCCATCATGATGTAACTTCAATCCGGTGACTGGTGTTAGAGAAAGCAGGTCATATGTTCTCTCCTATGTTTTCCTGGATTAGAAGTGAAATGGTTCTAAAAGCATAATCAGACCTGAAGAAAACAACACGCAACATAAGCTCGCTATTATATAATATGTTGGTTTTCACCACATGATTGGTTGGACGTGTTCTCACCAGTATAATCACATATAATAGCACTTTTTAAAATAATATCTATGTTGTTCCAGTACCAGAAATAGTTTCTATACTCAAAGCTGATAATGTTAACCGTTATTTGTTTCCAATACACAAAAGAAGAAGAAGAGTGACATTAGTAGGTCAAATTCCAGCTGACTTTGCCTTTGCGCCAACGTTTCATTTGACAGAACCAAACTAAGCATAGTGGAAGTAGCTAGAAATGAACAAAAAACAATTCTGCAAACAAGATGAACTGTGGAATGCTTTACCAACTGGCTAAAGCTTGTTTTTTGACAGACTGGATAAAGACGTGTTGGAACAAAATGCCATAAAAAGCTGAGCTGAATATGATACAGGTTTAATAATACAAAATAAAACATAATGCGGTTTTATGGCACAATAACACTGCAGCACTACATCACTTCATGGTGAAATTCTAGATGATGACTTTTAATTTGGTGTTAGTCTATAAGTATAGAAAGGAAGGGAAGAAGAAAAAGCAACTGCAGAAAAACATCTGTAGCCCTCCTGTCCCTAATATAATAGCTCGTACGTTATCAATATTATTTTCATTGGTTAGAAAGTGTTTGTTTAATTAATTTTTTTTTTTACCAGCAGCTCTGGGAGTGATGTCAGCGGCAAGGTTTTTATTATTGTGCTCATTCTAATACATTATTATTTTTAAAGTAACTGTTTGCACAGGGACTCGTATGGCCGTGTAAACGGATTAAAAGAAACATCTGTAATCGTTGATTTGATGAAAACTTCAGTGAGGCATGTTTCAAAGGATTCTCCTGTAAAGCTGTAAAGTTGAGTTTTCTTTTGCATACCTTTCAGTTAGCATGTTGCGGTTTATTGGTAACTTGAAAAGCTGCAGTTTTTTTTTTTTTTACTTCTAAAAGGGTTAAAAGAGAGTCTCGTGCAGAAATGACTGTTATAACAAATGACATGAACTAACTTGTTTTGTGGACATTCTATACCATTAAATGTGACTATAAACGGATAAAAATTAGGATGTTTCGTTCTTTAATAAATAAACAATTTCAATTGTTAGCAAATTACTATGGTATAAGAGGAATAAAACACTTCGGGACGTTCTGTTATTGGAAAATAATCAACTTTGGAGTGATGACAGTAACTCAGATTCATGTCAGGCCACATCACACCACACCACATCATTGATTACTTTTCTATAACATCATGCCCCAAGGTGTATTATTCCTTACACATTTAACACAGAGTTCATTGGCTTCTCAGCTTGTAAAGCTGTTTTCTTTACTTGTATAAAGACTCAATTTAATATGTCTCAAATAATACCTTTGACTTGTGCCTGAAACCCACCTGACATCAACCCACCAGTGGTGTTTTCTTGTGATAACACACTCCCTTCTAATTGATATTGAGCCGAAGTAGGGCCACATTTGAGATTTCTGTAATATGTATTGGTAGGCGTGAACACAGATTTTCTCCCACACAACCTACCAATTCCTATACTCACATCCTCAACACTTCCTTTTCATTGTAGCCCTTTTAAATGGTCTGAACATCCCTATTATAATTGTGGCAATCTTTGAAAACTTCACCTGAATAGCTTTAGACCATTGTAAGCTAACAGCAGTGATGATTGATTGTGTGAACTGAAAGCCCTTACAGCAGCACAAAGGATTCATATTAACGGCCTGGCCGTAGTTTATGTAACGTGGCACACATGGCGGTTCGGCGTAGCTGCTTTGTGTTCGTGTCTAACACAGTCTCTGTGAGTGTGAGCTCTTCTAAACTCTCTTTGATGTCTGAGTGTGTGTCTGCCTGCAGTGTGTTTATGCCAAGAAATCAGTGTGTCCTGACCCTTTTATCTCTCACTGTGATACATGGACAGAGCTAATGGCCAAGCATTACTTTTACAATGACGTGACTTTCTTGTGTATCTTATCGCTGATTTTAATACATTTTATGGGAAACCAGGATGTTCATCATGCACCAGAGAACAAGTGTTAGTAATAATTCCTTGGGTATTGTTGAAAAAGTTCAAATGTAGCTAATATTATTGTAAAGGAACAATCCAAGATGAGAGTTTACAGTTTAATTTTACTGAAATATTTTGGACTACATACCTCTAATTCAGTAATTCCTTTTCACTGTTGAATTGATGTATGTTGCTGTTTTTTTTTGGCTTAACCAATGCTAGCATATAGGTTAAGTGATTTGTACAGTCTTTACAATGCGTATGTAAATTGCTTTTGAAATCAAAATGGGTGTTTAAGAGCTTTTTGTGCTTGTCTTTTAGTGTAAGATACGACAATATTTCTAGGGAAAAACTTCTAGATACACTTTGGAAGAGAGAAAAAAGGGGCTGGTTGGTGAACTACTGTTTATATATGCTATAAGAGTTAATAAGCTCTTATACCTAGGTGATAACAAGAACTAACTTGTTTCGTGAATGTTCAATGACGTTAAATGTAACTACAAACAATAAAAAGCACAACAGGTCAACCATTGCTGTAGTATAAGAGAAACAATAAATACAAATTGTTTGCTGATTTATCCTGTGCTTGTATTGTGTTTGTGTTAGCTAGCTAGCTTAATTTTTCTTTAAGTTCTAGTAGTTACAGCTAACATCTTATTTTTTAAATCTGTGTTTCAGTGGCCTATGTATAAAAGCATGTATAGTTTTCCTTTTTCACTCCTCAAGAAACTTGTAGACTTGCAAACATTTAGCTTCTTCAAAATAAATAATAACGTTAGCGGCTATGAATAATTAGCAGGTTAGCTTAGGAGCTAGAAAGCAAAGCAGATTTTTTTAATCAGTAAGTTAAAAAGACTTCTAGAGTAGCTGATGTTAGCCTATGTTAGGATTATGGGTGTTTTTTAATAACAGGTTGTAGCAGTGTTTTCCACAGGCTATATTAATACTAAATGAGTAAATAGTTAATTTATTTTTGGGTTGTTGTGTGTGATGTAGCGTGGAAGTATTGTGATTAAGCTAATGCTTCTAACTGCTGAGCAAGTTTTAGTGAAGCTATGTTATTGTGAATATAAAGTTTAATGTTCTTAATATTTCCTCCAAATGTTCATAGAATTCCATGCACACAATAATAATAAACATATATAAAGTTTAGCATAAAGCCTGTTTGTATTTTACTGAGGTAAACATCTGTGAAAGGCTTCGAGTTAGCAACTGTTAGCCTTCAAACTGTCTAGAAATGTTTTCTCTTGTTTATTAACATAAAAAGTAAAAAAAAAAAAAAAAAAAAAAAGCTGTTTTGAAAAGCTTGTGTGGTCAGACCTTAACTTGACCTACTGTTCTCATTTCTGACTTTCCATTGCACTCCTATGATACAAATCATGTATATTTGCCTACCTGTGTGTTTTAGGTCATGTGGAGTATAATGAGCAATACATCGAGATTTTGGAGAACCTGGGAAACAGTCATCTATCTCAGGACAATAACGAGATCTCCACAGGGTTCCTTAACCTGGCAGTGTTCACACGGGAGGTCACGGTGCTCCTCAAAACACTGGTGAGACTTCAATTCTGTGTGTGTGTGTGTGTGTGTGTGTGTGTGTGTGTGTGTGTGTGTGTGTGTGTGTGTGTGTGTGTGTAGACACACAGGGTGTCCCAAGAGTGTCCATATATAGGGGACTATGTATGCCAGCACCATGTCGGCTGTGCCTTCGTCAGTGGATGTTCGTGGATGTCCACTTCTCGGTTGCACTTCCAGTCTTTTTGAATTTGTTAATAAGTTTGGCAACAGTGTCTTGTGTGATGTGCTTGCCATGTTTCCTGTTTCCTGTCCATCGTAAACCCAGCTTCCCGCTCCAGCCATGAGATTCTTAAAAAACTATATATATAATATAAACTAAGTTTGAATGCTTGTTGAATGCTTGATTCTGATCAGCAGGTGTTATTTTTTTCTAGATTTTATTTTTTCTCTTTATTTATTTTTGCTAACAGCAGCTCTGAAAGTAGTGCCCACTGTTATCATTTCTATGATAACAACTCACACACGGTCATGTATGACACATGCTCCAGATAAACTGATTTTAAAAAGTGCGTAATTATTGAGATGGTGGGGTTTTTTTGTGAGGAGATGTTTACGTAGCATTTATGGAATGCGTCTCCAGCGTCCCCGCTTTGTAACAGCAGCAGTAAAGCTGTAACTTTAAATATTCCAATACAGGAAAACCGTCGGGACAGAGTGTTTTGCATTTTGAGATTTCTCTGTAACATGACTGCATTGTTTTGTCTTATTAATTTCACGAGAGGATGGTGAGGGAACAAATCTTTATAGCTGCTATAGGAACTAACTTTCATGGAAATTCCGCAGCATTAAATGTAACTATAAATGGAAAAAAAGTGCAATTCCATTTTTTTTTTAAATTAATAAAAAAGTAATTGTTGGCAAATTGCTGTGGTATTAGAGGAATAAAACACTTCAAGTTATGCTGTCGTAGGAGTTAACTACAACAGTTGGAGGTAACCGTGACTCCACTTTGCTCCAGACCGCATTACTCCACCCTGTCATTCATTATTTTCGTATAACAGCACTCCACCAAGTGTTTTATTTTTAGGCTTTTTAGTCATTCGAGTTAAGCTTCCTACAGATCTGTCTGGTCAGTGTTATGGTTTTGGTGTTGTGGGTGTTGCCCATATAGGAGCAGCTCTGCTCAGATTGCTGTAAATCCAGTGTGAGGTAGATGTTCTGATATTTAGAAAGACACATTGCGATTGTACCATGTGACTGTATTAGGACATGATGAACTTCCCAGAAGGTGTAGTAATGTGGTCATAGTGTAGCATAAATATAAGAAAGCATGTGCTGTAGGTCATGTGTCGTGCAAACACTGAGACACAACCCACAATCCAGTGAAATACACACACAGTATGGCTTCAGAGTTCAGTGTATCAGAAACATTGCTTGACCTAAATAATGCTCCAACCACAACCAAGTCATGAGAACACTAGCAGGTTACTCAGGGTGTGTCTCTGTGTGTGACATCTTCGTTTGTTTAGGAATGAATAATGATTTGGCTCCAGCTGCACTGCAAGAGTGTGCTAGGGGACTGGGAAGGACAGCTGTGTGTGTGTATGTGTATTTGTATGTGTGTGTATTTGTGTGTGGCAGCTGCAGCCAAGGCTCTCTCGAACCGGAGTGGTCCGGATCCCTCTGACCGATTGTGTCCATGGTGACCTTAATTCATTCCAGACCTGAGTGTGTGAGTGGGTAGCGCCTGACCGCTAAGCTGTCAATCATAAAATCACCAGGGATGCTGAGCTCACACAGAAACTGGGCTTGGAAAATAAACCTTTTTTTTTTCTCCTTTTGATCCAGTCTGTGTCCTCCGCTGACTCCAGCTGTCTTACTGTATCGGAGATGTGTTTCCTTTTTATGAGTACAGTTCTGTTGCAGCTTTTTATATTAACAGTTTCAGGTTTTTAGATTTAGACTGCACTTTGTATCAGAATAGATCATCCGCTCCTGTTTATGGTCTATTAAGCATGTCAAGTTTCTCATTTGGAAAATCTGCTTTGAGATAAGATGAGATACGATAAGCTTTATTGGAAGTTCTTGTGGCAGTTACTGAAGACAATACAAAACAATCAATAAATTTGGGGAAAAATACAGATAGAGACATAAAAGAATAGAAATATTCTTTAAGAACTGTACAAACAGTGCAAAAAATTACTTAACTGTGCAAGTTAAGTGTAGATAAAACATGCAAGTGTTATGTAGTGAAATGTAAGTGTAGAAATATAAGTGTCAATAAAAATGAAAATGGAAATATTCTTTAGAAAACTGTACATGTGGTACATAAGTTGTTGATGTATCACGTCAACAATGCATTCAGTTTTAGATTTAACTTAATTTTCTTTCCTTGCTACTTGTTATAGGCTGATATACAAGCTGAGACAAGCCTTCTCTTTTCATTTTCAGTTGGTAATATGTGTGTGTGTGTGTGTGTCTGTGTGTGTGTCTGGATAAGCATACTCGTACACACACACACACACACACACACACACATATATATATATATATATATATATATATATATATATATATATATATATATATATATATATATATATATATATATATATACACATACATATATACATATATATGTGTGTGTATGTGTGTGTGTGTATGAATATGCTTATCCATGGCCTGAAAAATGTAAGCAGAAGCCTGAAATGAATAAACTAGTGAGCTCCATTGCATGACACTTATTTAGATTGCAAGATGTTGACATTATGACATTTATAATGACAGATCTAGAAATATTTTTAAATATTACGAACGTTTACATGTACTATTACAATCATGCAGCGTTATAGTTCATCAAAGTGTTTGAAGTTATGGATCTAAAAATAGATTTTGCATCACAATGCATGGCACTCTTCTTTGTATTTATGTTTGATTGAGGAGATAAAGTTGCTTATAAATAAGTTGAAAATCAGCATAAATACATAATTCTGCCGATTTCAGTTCAATTTTACTAACGCGATCGGATCGCTGTAACGGATCATTTTATGAGCAAAGATGAACAAGACAATACACATTATTTCCCTTCGTTAATCAAACAGAAATACTTGTTGATCTTCTTAATACGTCTATCAAATTCAGAAATTAGGCATACAAATGTGCTCTTTGGGCTCCCGTTTGATGGGCTCCTGTTTGATGGGCTCCTGTTTGATGGGCTCCCGTTTGAGTCTGGTTCATCTGAAGATTTCTTCTTCGTGGCTTCTCACTGAGCTTGGCTTGTTTATTTCTGTAAAGTTATTTTGAGACGCTGTCTATTGTGAAAAGTGCTATACAACTAAAATTGAATGGAATTGAATTGTGTGCCCTGTTAGGTCCTTTAAGGCTTTAATATCTCTCTGATAGTCGTCAACTGCTTAATGACCTCATCCAATGAGAATGAAATCACTGCTACTGTTCCTTTTTGGCTGTGGGACTTGTTAGGTTCTGTAAAGTGTGTGTGTGTGTGTGTGTGTGTGTGTGTGAGAGAGAGAGAGAAATAGAGAGAGAAGTAATCTTTGGGGGAGGGTGTGTGTGAAAATGCTGCACTTGGCTCTTAGCTCAGCAAGTGTGTGTTGTCTGTCTTCAGCACTTTCATTTTCAGGTCTAGTCATGAATGCAAGACAAACAAGGTAACGGTAAAAAGTGCTTACCCAAGTCAGTTTTCTCTTGTTTTGCGAGTTAAATAGTTTTAAAATCTGTCCACTTTTCTAAATTGTTTTCCTGAGTGTGGTTCGTTCAATTCCGCACGTATTCTGTGCTCTTATTAGGTCTATTTTTCTTTGAGGGGATTTTCTCATGCGTTCTTTCCAAAGGAAGATTTACACAAAGTCCTGTCCTGCCAGGTTGAGGCTTTTTCGTGTTTCAGAGCACACTTTCCTCCCTTTCGGCTCTACGGGAAAAGTTGACTGGAAACCAAGAAATATGGAACAGCATCTGGGTAGAAGATTGCTGACAGTATATTTTACATTGAGAGTTTATATTAAAGTCGGACAGGCTGTGTTTGGATATATAAGGGATGCTCTGTCTGTCTGCTGCCTGTTTTGTGTGTGTATGTGTGTGTGTATGTGTGTGTGTATGTGTGTGTGTGTGTGTGTGTGTGTGTGTGTGTGTGTGCGTGTGAGTGAGTCTGATTTATGTGTCTGTCTTTCTGTGTGTCTGCAGGTGCAGAATCTGAACAGCATCCTCTCCTTTCCTCTGGAGAACATCTTGAAAAGCGAACTGAGAGACAGCAGATTGGTGAGTTTTACCGTGATGCTCAAGTTGTTAAAGGGGCAGTGAAGTCTGCATTAAAGGTACAATAAGTCAGCTATCAATATTAAAGGTGCAGTAAGCAATAAATGTGAAACATTGCCATCTCACAGCTCCAGAATCTACGGTATGATCATGACTTTGAGTTAGTGCTCGTGTGGATGTTTTTCCTGTAATCGTGTGGGTTTTCCTGCCTGGTTTTCTGGTTTCCGCCGACCTCCCACGTGCACGCTAGTAGGTGGACTGGCTACATTAAATTGCCCCTGGGTATGAATGCCTGTGCTTTGTGCTCTGCAATGGGAATTTTATTCTGAGCGAGCTTATCCTGGGGCACAAGGCGGGGGACATCCTGGACAGGGTGCCAATCCATCACAGGGCACAATCACACACATTCACTCACTACGGACAATATGGAAATGCCAGTCAGCCTACAGTGCATATCTGTGGACTGGGGGAGGAAACCGGAGTACCCGGAGGAAACCCCTGAAGCACAGGGACAACATGCAAACTCCACGCACGCAGGGCGGAAGCGGGATTATTGTGTGAGGCTACAGTGCTAACCTAAATGGGACTAAAAATTAGCAGAAAAAATGTAATAAAATGTAAGATTATGAAAAGTTGTGACACATTGTGATTAACTACGAATGTGAAACAATGTTGTGTCTGTATTTCTTAGAGTAAATATTCCTCTCTCAAACTTTCTAAGCAGCCTTAGAGCCAGAGTTATGTTTTAAAATGGACATTATCTTTCTTTAATGCCTTCTTAAAGGCAGAGGAATTCAGCACCAGTCAAAACTGAGTATAATGAGACCCTGGTGATGGTTTTCTGAAGACTTTGTGCATTAAAGTCACCCAAGAGTTGTTTTAAAGACCATAAATTCTGTCCTGTTATGGGAAAAAAAGAAAAGAAAAAAAAAGAAAAAAGTTTAACTTGGTTCAACAAAGCACAGAAGCTCTTAAACTCTTACTCTCATAGAGAAATCCAGATTCATGATTTGAATATGCAAATATTCATATTCAAATATTGGAAACACCCCCTCATCTCCAAAGTTGCATATTTGGCATGATTGATTCTTAGATTTATGATGCAATAACACTCCCATCACATGTTCAGCACTATCTCTGATTATCAAATGAAGTTTTCAGCTCCTGGAGCTTCTTGAAGAATATAGCAAATATAGACATTTACATTTTTGTCCATACTGTTTTCATTTACAGGAGAGAAGGGAGTGATGTGTCTTTATGTAATGAGACAGAGGGAGAATGGGGTGGGGGTGAGGTCAGGGAGGTCATGAACTGGAGGGATGAGTACATAATCATCATTCCATATGTATGCATTATTGTTGAATTTTTTGTGTTTTGAAATAGAAGAATGCCTTCCATCATGTCATTTCTCTTTGTCTCTCTTTTGTTCTGTCTCAGGATCTGAAGAAACAGATGGAGAGAGGTTGGAAGGATTATGACGTTAAAATGTGAGAACGCACACCTATACGATGTATGGAGGAACAAACAGACAGGCAGCTAGACAAGGCTTCTTTGTGTGTGTTTCTCTCAGGGGGAAGTTGGAGAGGGAGAGGCAAAAGCAGTACGGTCTGATACGACTGGACTCAGACATAGTGGAGGACATGGAGAGAGAGAGGAGGACTTTCCAGCTGCAGATGTGCGAGGTGTGTGTTCGTGTGCGACTGTTGCTTGGGCTCAGTTCGTTAAACAGGCTGGTAAAAGTTAAAAAGTGCTTAGGTCATGTTCTCCGTGTGTGGTTTGGGGAAGTTTTTTTTTTTTTTTTTTTTTGCTTTTGTGTGTGGATCAGGGGAAATTTAGCTTTAGCTGCACTGCTGAACCAGGATGTTGTAATAAATTAAAATAAAGAGTTGAAGGAGAGGGGAATTCTGTGCTTCCCTGTTCTGTAGGGACTCTTCTTGTTCCTCTGGCCACAGACTTCCAGATGTTCTTCAGTTTCTGCTTTACTGCAGCAGATGGACGTTTCTTTCTCCATGACCAGCCTCTGACATGAACATGTTGCTAAAATGTTCCTGTCTGCAGTGATCACATATACGCTATAAGTGCTATCGACAGAGATTAGATTCAGACGGAGCATTACAAAAAGCTAATATTAGTTCAGGAGTTCTCTGTTTAGGTAGCATGTACCTAAGTCTCTCAGCACAATGATCTTACTTCTCAGCAAATTTATCTGAGATCAGTCCACCCTCTCAGAGCACAGTTAAAGTAGGCTGAAAGAAAATATGAGTTTCAGACAAGTTCTTATTCTCTCTCTTCTCTCTCTCTCTCTCTCTCTCTCTCTCTCTCTCTGTCTGTGTGTGTGTGCAGTATTTGCTGAAGGTTCAGGAGATGAAGATACGACAGGGTCCTGATCTGCTCCAGAGCCTTATCAAGTATTTCCAAGCCCAGCTCAAGTATGTTTCATAGCACTACACCACTGTTCATGTAGTTTAGTCCTGTATTTACCCTCCAGAATTACTGAGAATAAATTAATAACAGTTGTACAGATATTTAAAGCACGACAATTCGTTTGAATTTTTTAAAAAATATATTTTTAGTACATATACACTATATGGCCAAAAGTTTGTGCATTTGACAAATATGACAATTGTGACCTGACCATCACAAACACATGTGATCTTTCCACAAACTGTTACCAAAAGCATGACAGTGCTCCTGTGCACAAAGCGAGCTCCATGAAGACATGGTGTGTGAAGGTTAGAGTAGAAGAACTCGAGTGTCCTGCACAGAGCCCTGACCTCAACCCCACTGAACACCTTTGGGATGAACTGGAACATCAGTGCCTGATCTCACTAATGCTCTTGTAGCTGAATGAACACAAATCCCCACAGCCACGCTCCAAAATCTAGTGGAAAGCCTTCCCAGAAGAGTGGAGCTTATTATAACAGCATAGGGGAACTAAATCTGGAATGGGATGTTCAACATGCACATATGGGTGTGACAAACCTTTGGCCATATAATCTATTTTTGAAAAAAAAAATTGTTCTAATGAAAATTAGTTTTCACTATTGTTTGAGTGCAAAATGTGACTTATTGTATATAATGTTTATTTTATACAAATCGTTTTGTCAGTAATTCTGGAGGGTGCTGTATATAAGATCTCGCATGAATGAAACCTGCATAATAAGTGTATGAAGATAGAATAATTGTGGTCTTTAGCTTTTAGTCAGTCCTTTAAAAGTGTTTGTGTGTGTTAGCACTACAGGATTAATGTGCTTAATGCTAATCTAAGCACTTTTCTGGTCAAATTAGCTTGAACCCTTGCTCTTTGTTCTTCACTCACTCAAGTATTTGTGCCTTCTTGTGTTTCATACCCTTATGAATGATAGTTTCTCTGATATTTTATCCTTTTCTCTGTAAAAGGCCACTTTTCTTCTCTTTTGGACTGTTTTCACAGTTTGCTTTCAACAAACTGCTTGAGAGTTTTAAGCTGTAAAGACTTTACATGCTGATGAAGTCTTAGTTACTGTAATATTTGTCATGTTGTAACAGGTTTTAAGCAAAACATTACTGTAAGGCAAAGCTTATTTTTAATACATCAGTCTGGGCATATTTTGCATTTTGAGTGTCTTAAGAACTGATATTTATTCTTTAAGTGCATTATTCTTGAAACTTATTTACATCCTTATTTAGATTTTAACTTAGTCATTTTCAGTTAGTGACTAGACCACATTTGTACAGATCTATTAGTCTATCCAGGTTATGAACCCTTAAAGATGGGTAAATTAATCTGTAGCAGTGCACCTTCAGCTGTTTGTTAGCTGCTCTGGATACAAGCATATGTCAAAGTGTAAATGGAAACAAAGTAAGACTTTTTTTTTTCCCAAAAATGGGGGAAAAAGGTAAAATGGCATACAAAACCAGCTTCCATCCACATATTAATCAAATATGAAAAAAGCGGTAAAAATAAAATGGAAAAAGGTTTTTTTTTTTTTTTTTTTTTTTTTTTTAAACTGTTGCGTATTCTGAAATAATACAATGCAATAAGATGACATCATCAAAGAGCAATCAGTCCTGCTCTGTTTTCTACACAAACTGTAAAATACCCCCCAAAAAACCATGGGGGATGTAAACTTTTGCACTAAGTGCAGGTACATATGGATGCTGTAAAGGGATATAAAGGTATACAGTATGTGAGGACAGATATGTAAATGTGTGTGAGATCATCTTTCTTCTGCTTTCAGTTTTTTCCAGGATGGACTGAAAGCTGCTGAAAATCTCAGTCCTTTTGTGGAAAAGCTAGCAGCCTCTGTTCACACGGTAATGCTCCTGTGTGTGTGTGTGTGTGTGTGTGTGTGTGTCATTCAAACATCTCCTCAGGCATATCATATAGTATGGAGTATATGTCCTACCAGTACATGAAGACATGCTTTTGTATTCTTTGGCCTTCATGGACCGATTTTGGTGATATAAATCACCGAGTGGCAGGAGTTCTACTATTATATTTTTGTCATGATGGCAGCTACAGTATCTCCTATGATGATCTTCTTCTGAAGTTACTGTATAATGGCTCCTTGAGTCAGATGTTAAACATTAAACAACCTAGTGTGCAACTTGAAGCACAGGTTTGGCCTCCACACAAGGAAGAAAGATAATCTGGAATTCCACTGTATGCAGTGCACTGAATAGTCATTGACCTGTGTGTGTGTGTGTGTGTGCGCATGCTCATACGTGTGTGCAAGGGTGTCATATATGTGTGTTGCCTTTTTTAGCAAGAGGAAGTAGTCTGAATTACTGAGATTTTGCTGTCTAATGAAAGGGGAATTTTAAGGGAAAGATATGCGTCTGTGTCTGAGACAGCGACGCTTGTTTTTTACTGCCTCGTGACCTTGAAAAGTTTGTTGTCAAGTCTGCAGTTATGCTAGAGCGAATAACTTCAAAAAGAATTCTAGAAAAGGAGACTGAAACGTTCTCCAGGAACACTCGGTTTATTTTAGACGTCTTTATTTCAGAGAATTCTAGAATAAGTGATCATACAAAGTTCTTTCTCAACACTGTGATATTTCTAGAATTCTTCAATTCAGTGAGAATTCTACAACAAGTTCTTTCCCAAAACTGTAGTAATTCTACAGCTCATAACTTCTAAGAGAATTCTAGAAGAAGTGACCTTGAAACGGTCTTTATCAACACTGGGTTTATTTCAGAATTCTTAACTTTAAAGAGAATTTTAGAATAAGTGACCATGAAAAGTTCTCTCGAAACGCAGTGATTATTCTAGAACTCATAACTTCAGAGAGAATTTTAGAACAAGTGACTATAGTGGCATATTCTTCAGGAATTATCCCATCTATTTTATTATCCCATCTGATGAAATCTCAGAGCAATTTATTATTTCAGTTTTACTTGGTCTTTTTTCACATCAAAATTCAGAACTTGGTCCAATCATAATCTGGTCAATATTTTTTAAAAATCTGTCCATTCGTAACGCTTGCATAGAAGAATTCAGTCTATCGGTGACATTCATACAGGAAATCTCACGATTCCTTGTGCGTACACAACAGTTCTTCACTTCGTCTACACACGCAGTTCATGCAGACCATGCTGTTTTTTCCCCTCATTTTAACATTTATTTACCACAAAGAAAGTGTAGATTACGTATTTCTCTTCTTGAATGATGCACACATTATTTGTAGCGATCGTTACTTCAGCGGACAGAATATTAATTAAAAATTAATGCATTAAATCACGTGCCGCTGTAGAGATCAAGGTCAAATGTTCCCTAGTGCATGCGATTTTGTATGATGCAGTCACTTCCAAATTATAATAAAAGTGGCTCTTGCAATGTAAACTTTGAGAGTGTTCACCTCCATCGCGGACAGAATTAATGTTTGCCTTATAGTGAGCTTCCTTAAGCCTGGATTAACTGAAAATCCAAAATCCTTCCCATATAATAGCAACAAGGTGGTTATGAGTTAAATTGCCAGTGTAATTCAGTGTTAGTGAATCCATCTTTTGATGCACAGTGAAGAGTGTTGCTAAAGGACAGACAAACATGTTACATTTGTAACTGGGATAAAGCATTGTTTTCAGTATTGGGGGAATGTTTTCTGTCCAAGTATTTTCTGAAATAAGGTCATTGTAACTGAAAAATAACAAATTGAAAAACACTGTGATTGCTTATACAGTTATTTTATTTTAGTTTCTATTGTACTGAACAATCGTTTTTTGGAAAAAAAAAAAAGCATGTTGCATGTTTACAGCATACAGAAATGTGACCACTTTCTTTCTGTGGAATATGCCTAGCTACACTGGGGTTATTCTAGAATTAATAACTTCAAAGTGAATTCTCAAATAAATGACAATGAAAAGATCTTTTTCAACACTGGGGTTATTCTAGAAGTCTTTAAATCAAAGAGAATTCTAGAATAAGAAATCATGAGAAGTTCTTCATCAACACTGCGGTAATTCTAGAAGTCTTTAAATCAAAGAGAATTCTAGAATAAAAAATAATGAAAAGTTCATCAACACTGCAGTTATTTTAGAACTCTTACATCAAAGAGAATTCCAGAATATGCCATCATGAAATGTTCTATAACACTGCAGTTAATCTAGAACTCTTTAAATCAAAGAGAATTCTAGAATAAGCAATCACGAAATGTTCTTCATCAACACCGTGGTTATTTTAGTATTCAGAACTTCGAAAATAGAATAAGTGACCGTGAAGAGTTCTTTATCAACACTGAGGTTATTTCAGAAGCCATAACTTCAAAGGGAATTCTAGAACAGCGAAATTCTAGAATTACCCAAAACTGCACTATAACTCATTCACCTCCGTATTCATGATGGTTAATTCGGCTTGTTGGGTAGTGTCGTGTCTGCATGCCTAAGCCTCTACAATATTACATAATACTGGACAAAAAGCCTACTAAAAAATTCCTGGTATTCTTCCTGACTCCTCGATTTTTTTTTGTTTGTTCGCTGTGAAGATGAGGCATGTTACAGCAGATCTGTTGCTCTGCATAAAAACTGGTTTGGGTGAAGCTCATAAAAACATGTTCTCACGTAGAGACTTGCACTCTTTTGACTGAAGTAAAATCATAAACATCATTTGATTAATCAGAAAGGAAAAAAAAAACAGTGTAAAATGTGGTGAGTCTTGAGTTCTCAGATCTGACGTTCTCTTAAGGAGAAAAAAGAAAAGAGCATTCGTGTTTCCAGCTGGCCTCTGAAAAGACAGTGCAGGGAAACATTTTCGAGACTTCCCAGCAATCACACACACGGAGAACAGGCCAAGCAATCGCAGCAAGCCAAATGATTATATTTCCCTGAGATGAAAACAAGCAGAACTAATTGATGGAAATCTGTGGTAGAGGTTGGTAGCTCAATGCAAACTTCAGTTTTCAGAGATTCCTTGGAGGTTGTGAATTAATAGGCATGTTGTTTTATGCATGGTTAATAACTGAATGGTTTTAAAATGCATTTGGACGTCTCGGGTGCAAAAATTGCTGTTCCATAAACCAGTATTTCTACACTGGGAATATTCCCAGTTTGTTAATTCAAACAAATCCAATTCCAATCTTTGCTGTTGTACCAGGATCTGATGTCTGATATGTCTTCTCTGATGTCCAACCAACCATTTTTTGCTGGTTTCACCGCGATAGTGATACTGGGTAGCGGATCAGTGCCATCTCTAATTCGAGTAAACATGCACGACATTAGTAGTTCCATAAACCAGTATTTCTACACTGGAAATATTCTCAGTTTGTTGGTTAGTTCTGCACTCAGAGATTTCCACATTTCCATATCTGCTGCACCTTTTGTCTTGTTGCATTCCCTACTGTAAACAAAGCTCATCTCATGGTTTTGCGAAAACCCGAACTTTGTTTTGTTTGTAGGTTCGTCAGGACGAGGATGAGCAGGTGAAGCAGCTCTCTCAGCTCCGTGACTGTCTCAGGAGTCAGTTACAAGTGGAGGGTAAAGAGGTAACGACAACTCCCAGCATGACTCACTTCAGTGTCTGAAACAAGTGCAAAGCAAGTCGCTCGGGCAGGTCTTGATGTGAAAGTGAAGATTATGGCCCCAGATACACTTAAAGATGATGACACCAAGATGAAAATGATGATGATGATGATGATAATGACAATGATGGTGATGATGGTGGTGTCCTTTTTCTTTTCAGGATTATCTGAACAGAAAGAATTCCGGTCACGGCTACAGCATCCACCAGCCACAGGGAAACAAGAAATACGGCACAGAGAAATCAGGCTTCCTGCTTAAGAAGAGCGATGGGTGAGTCAGAACACCGCCTGTACCACAACCTGAAACAGTTCAGATGCACTAATCACTATTAACCCCTATTTGGTATTCGCATCACTTGGAGTTGGTTTCTTTTGGGAATGTAGCAACCACTAACATCGGCACTTCTCTGCATCATCATCATCATCATCATCCAGCTTTCATATATTCAGCTTAGAGATCTCCCACTGCTTCATATGCATTGTGGTTATAATAATGTAATGAGACAGTGAACAGCTCACGCCAAGGAATTTACTAGCAGCAGTTAGGATAGTGGATAGTAAGATAGTGGTATGGTGGTCATGTTGCTGCCTCGCAGTTCCAGGTTCCCACCGATTTGGTCCTGAGCTGTCCATGCTGAGTTTCACATGTTCTCCCCATGTCCTGTGGGGTTCCTCTGGGTTCTTGAGTTTCTTTCACCTCCCAAAAACATACCAGTAGGTAAATTGGCTATGCTAAATTGGCCCTAAGTGTAAATGTGTGTGAATGTGTGTGCATGGTGCTGTGCCATGGATTGGCGTCCCACCCAAAGTGTATTTCTGCCTCGTGTCCACTGTTCCAGCGATAGGCACCGGATCCACCCTGACCAGGATAAAGCACTTACTCAACATGAATGACTGACTGATTTTGTCCACTTCCATTTCCAATTACGGATGATTCAAAGGCAAATTAAAAAAAAAAGAAAATCTAATTAAATGTAAATCATGTCATGATCCAAAACAGCAAAGAAGATAAATAAATGAATTGATGTTTTTTTTTAAACTTTTTGATTTAATGTACAAACCTGTGTTGCACAGAATTTAGGAAGGTTGAATCCCGGTAACATGCTTTTTGGAAACTTAAAACATTTTTCCAGTAAACCTCTCAAACATTATTTCAGTAAGCCAGACGTGTGTGTGTTGGGAAATCACTAGAATGTTCTTTCTCAAACACACTTCTTCATTTGTTCTGTCAAGTCTTTTTTTTTCTAAAGCCAAACACTGACGTGAAAGTGATGGTGTTTGTCGGTTCAGTCAGTGACCAGGGGAAGACGGGCGCTGCATGTGGAAGTGCAGTGTGTTTGAGTGTGTGTGTGTGTGTGTTGGAGTGTGTGGGTTTACTTGTATGATTCAGCTGTTCTTCATTAAGTCTGGTTTGACCTCTGACTGAGTGTAGGCTCAAATGTTCTAATCCAAATCTACTGCAAGATTACACACACAGATAACAAACACACACAAATAGTGTACACTAGCGTCAGTATATCACAATCATGAATCAGTTGATTCGGCTGAAGTGTTAGTAAAAAAAAAAAAAAAAAAACAGAGTTCAAATCTCAGAGTTCCACGGTTTGATCAGGTTCCTGAGCTCACGTGTTTTCCCCGTGTCCATGTGGCTTTCTTTTAGATTTCTGGATTCTTTCCTCCACCCCAGAGGACATGCTGGTAGGCGGATTGGCTACTTCAAATTGCCCCTAGGTGTGAGAAGTGTGTGAATGTGTGTGCATGGTGCCCTGTGATGGACTGATGTTTCACCTGTTCACACGTAGTGTTTCTACGAGATATATTTATACTCACTGACCACTTTAATAGGATCACCTGTACACGCTCATTCCTGAAATTATCCAATCAGCCAATCAGTGGGCAGCAGCACAGTGCATGATATCATGCAGATACAGGTAAAGAGCTTCAGATAATGTTCACATCTAACATCAGAATGTAGGCAGGCTGGTTTGATTATTTAAAGAACTGCTGATCTTCTGGGATTTTTCTGCACCACTGTCTGTAAAGTTTACACAGAATGGTGCGAAAAACAAAAAACATCTAGCGAGCAGGACGGAAATGCCATGTTAATGAGAGAGGAGAATGGCCAGACTGGTTCAAGCTGACAGGAAGTCTATGGTAACTCAAATAATCACTCTTTGCAACTGTGGTGAGCAGAAAAGCATCTCAGAATGGTCGAATTTTGAGGTGGATGGGCTACAACAGCAGAAGATCACATCGTGTTCCACTCCGGTCAGCCAAGAAAAGAAATATATGAGGCTACAATGGGCATAGGATCACTGAAACTGAAAACCAGGCACCATTTTCCAATCTTCTGTCCAGCTGGTGTTATTGTTCGTTCATAATTTCATGTCATAACCACACTGAAATAAAATAGTATGTCTAATTAGTGTGGTCTGATTCTAGTGGCTTGGATGACGAACAAATGTGAAGAAAGGCGGCACTTGCTTTTGTCTTCATATCAGGTTCAGTCTTTATATCGGTGTGATTATATACATTTAGAGCTGCATCCTTTAAGACGAGCGTCTTGTTTGTGTTAAGTGGTTGGAAGGTAGGAAATGTGGGTTGAAGGCTTCCTTTGACTTCCTCCCAAGAAAATCCAGTCCAGATGTGGAGAAAGAATAAACATTGACTCATCAGGACGTATTGGTTTCTTCCAGAACATGGTTACTGCTTTTTTAAAATCCCGCTTTTGATGATTGAGGACGGCAGTCATTAGGTTGTTAGAGACGCCAGTTTTCTGGCCTGAGATCTGAGCTGTGTTTCAGGTCTGATGTCAAATGCTGGGAAAATGCTGAGCTGGGTAATAAGTCTGTGAGGTCACTTTTCCACGATGTGTTTGTGTTTTTCTGTTCCAGAATCAGGAAAGTGTGGCAGAAGAGGAAATGTGGAGTCAAATATGGCTGTCTGACCATCTCTCACAGCACGGTGAGGTTCCAGCATCTCAGTCACACACACACACACACACACACACACACACACACATCCTGTAAACTCTAGTATGCTGTACCATATAAATTACATTAAGGTTGTATTTGCTCTGTGACTCTCAGATTAACAGACCTCCAGCCAAACTCAACCTCCTCACGTGTCAGGTTCGGCCCAACCCTGAAGAGAAGAGGAATTTTGACCTTGTGACTCGTATGTCCACCACTTTATAACTATTTAATGTCCTCCTTTCAAAAAAATAGTATCTTGAGTACAGGTGAATTTATCTCAGATTTCTCATTGTGATTGCGATAGATAAATCATGCAATAGAAAAAAAAATTATTAACTGTCTTTCTAATTTTAAGCATTTATTTCTATAAAAAAGCAAAATGATCTCCTAGAAGAAGAAGATTTCCGTCTTGAAATTAGAAATAATACCTAGAAATAGGTTTAATAATCGCACTATGCACTAATAAATGCATGCAATAAATGCACTTTTGCATCTACAATATGAAGTTTAAATGCCACGTTAAAGAATTCATCAATCAAGCAATGCCTTGAATGCCTTCCTACTGTTTTAGTGTAATAAGCTATATTTATATGCATTTTAATAAATTGATAATATAGGAAAAAAAACAAATGAATAAAAAGAATAATAAAAAAAGAATAATACATTACTAAATTGGATTATAATAAACTGATGATAGTAATAATAAACTTAGAGTAGCCCATGAGTGAGTAGTAGCACAGTAGAGAGCTCTTTACTTGGTTGCAGTTCTGCAGTAGGAGTGTGTGTGTCTATATATAGAAGAGAGGCTGTGTGTGTGTGTGTGTGTCTGTGTGTGTGTGTGTGTTGGGGGGGGTAATGAAAAGCAGTTGTTGCAAGGGGCTTGTCCTGGCTTGTTATTTTTTCCTACATTCTCTTTGCTGTTTTTTTTTTCTTCCCCACATTGCTTCCTTGATATGCTCACTGTGTTCACACCCATCTCTCTCTCTCTCTTTCTTTTTTTTTCTCTCCCACAGATAATCGCACGTATCATTTCCAAGCAGAGGATGAACAAGAATGTATGATGTAAGGATTGCGTTCTTTAAAATCTACCACATGCTGCAATACACCCATATACACAAACGGACACACTGATGATTCAAGCTCTAGAGTCTGTCTGTTTGTCCTGAATGCATTGTGCTATTTTCTGTGTAGTCCACCATCGTTTTAGTCTGTATACGCAGTTTCCCCTGGCCCTGTGACACTAATCACCCCAGCTTTTTAAGCTGAATGACACACAATATCAAATAACAACTTCAACTTTATGGAGAAAGTGTTAACTTTCGAATTTAAGATCACCTAGTATCTCTCTCTGTCTCTCTCTCTTTCTGTGTGTGTTTGTGTGTGTGTGTAGCTGGGTGTCTGTACTCCAGAACAGTAAAGAGGCAGCTCTGAACACGGCTCTGGGAGGAGATCAGCTGCAGTATCCGGGCAGCGGCCTGCAGGATCTGGCGCGTTCTGTAATTTCAGGTCTGAGAAATCTTCCAGGGAACGAGGCCTGCTGTGACTGCGGCGCTCCGGGTATGACTCACATCTACACTGCTAAACACGTCTAATGTTATTAATAATTTCTCAGTCGTTTACAATTTTTTGTTTGATTTATCCTGTAATGTCTGCATGCAAATGAGCGCATGCATATTGTGGCTCAGCATGTCACCCCGAGCCCATATGCATAGCAATTAAAATGGTACACAAAACAAGTCGTACTCATAATATCATTGTCACTGTCTACCTTTAGAAAGTATGGGCTTACTAAATCACATGCACAAATATTTACAGTATATAGAACATACACATTTTCATATATCAGACTACATAAATAAGCTACCAGTGGAACAGCGACGTGACTAAACTAAACCCTGAGTAGTTTTGAAAACCACTGGCAGTTAGATGCCACCTACAGTCAGTACAATATCCACAGCTGGCACAGCATCTCTGTGTAACCAGAAACAATCGACAATGCAGCTTAATAATACAGGAATTAACTGAATTCTGTAGATAAATTATTATGTGAATCAAGGTTTTGACCTACATTCATCACTTAACTGCTAGTATTGACCGACTGCAGAGCTGGGCCTCCAAAGCTGCCAGCTCATACACACATGCATACTGATGGAAATAATACCATTCTTAATGTTCAATTCAATTCAATTTTATTTGTATAGTACTTTTAACAGTGGACATTGTCACAAAGCAGATTTACTGAAATATATACATTCAGGATATAAATTTTAAGTTTTTGACTTTATCCATAATGAGCAAGCCAGAGGCTTCCTGAGACAATATGAGGAAGAAACCCTGAGAGGAACAGGACTCAAAAGGGAACCCATCCTCATCTGGGTGACAACGGATAGTGCATCTATAAATAATTCCCTTTTATAACTGTATACTGTATAGTCAACAAGTGTAGTGTGCTGCAAAATCCATGTTTTACTACATGATGAAACTGATGTAGAAGAATTAAGAAGGATTGGAAATAGTTTTATGGCATCACAAAGATAAAAAAACTTTTGGGTCATACGATCTCTACAACATGAATGCATGGGTGAATATTCATTGTGCTGGAGCAGGTCTTTAAATTTCTCTCCATCTCCCTGTGTATTAAAGCTGCTGTCTAGAAGTTTTTGGCTTTCCTTTGTCTCTAAATGTCAAAGTATGTCTCTAAATCTGCATCACTCTTTGTGTTATTAAACTATTGTCTCTCCTGCAGAACCCACCTGGCTCTCCTCTAACCTGGGCATCCTCACCTGTATCGAATGTTCAGGAATCCACCGGGAGCTCGGTGTTCACTACTCACGCATACAGTCGCTCACTCTCGACATGCTGAGTACATCTGAGCTACTGGTAAAAACACACACACACACATATACACACAGACTTACTCCTTCCCAAGCCTAACAATTAGATACCTGAAAAACCTGCCACATACTCCACTACCTAGCAGAGTCGTATGCAGGGGTATGCTGGGATATCTGCTGAACAAATTTATACCACAGCACTGTTGAATTCTAGATTCTGATTGGTCAGAAGGAGTTGATTACTTTTCTGTAACAGCAGTTCTGACAGGAGTGCTGGCTACACCGCAAATCACAGGTTTATATTATTGCACTTTGTTCTAATATTTTATCGTTTCTATGGTAATTACTTACACCAGGACTTGCATAGCGGAGGTGTATAATTGTTGATATTGGTAAAGCTGTAACTTTAAGGTTTTTTTGGACACAGGATTAAATGTAAATAATGAATAAATAATTGTAATCAATGACATATTGCTGTGGTATAAGAGGAATAAAACACTTCAGGACCTGTCAGGGTGGTAACAGTAACTCCACTTCATGTTGGGTCGCATCACACCACCCAGTCGTTGATTATCTTCCTATAACGCTCCCAAGTGTTTTATTCTATACATATAAAATCCTGCATAACTGTCCAAAATAATAAAAAGGCTTAAATAAATCTTGACTATAAAACCTAGATGAATCCCACTTGGCTCTGTACATGAACGTCATCTTCCTCCAAAGATCAGTTAGTGCTTTATAAATTTTATAATGCATGTGTTTTTGAGCATTGTGGCCAAACCTGGACCGGTCGTCAGTCTTAAATCTGAATTAGAGGTGCAAGTGTGCAGCATGAGAGCCCAGTCTCGTTCTGATTCCTGCTCGTTTTTCCCACAGCTTGCAGTGAGCATCGGTAACAACAAGTTTAATGACGTCATGGAGGCCAATCTTCGCGATGACTCAGTGAAACCCTTACCGCAGAGTGATATGTGAGTTTCACAACACACACCACACTGTACACTGTGCTGGAGTGGTAATCAGGAGGCTCTGGACGGTTACCAGTCGGTCTGTCATGTTAGAGTTATGAAAGGTCTTTTTGTTTCTCTTGCGTATAAACACACAAGCACAGTCACAAACTGAACACACCACAACCAGATTTACTTTTGTGGCTGTTTAGTGGAGTAAATCAGTGGAGAAAATCAGAAAATCAAATGGTCCAAGCTCTTATTTGCCTTAAATTACTACCAAGTGGATATACAGTGCCCTCCAGAATTATTGGCACCCTTACAAAAATGAGCAAACGTCGATATGTAACGAAGTTTAATGTGTGCATGTATTATAATCTTTAATATTTCGTACTGAAATCTGAGGTATACAGTTGTCATACTGCAAAATTGTTTATGCCAATTTTAGGAATCTCTGTGTGTGTGTGTGTGTGTGTGTGTGTGTGTGTGTGTGTGTGTGTGTGCATGCATATATTAGGAATGCGAGGAAGGAGTACATCACAGCGAAGTACGTGGAGAGGCGCTACGTGTTGCATAAAGAGCACTCGGAGCCCCTGCGAGTGTACGATGCTGTGAAGTCGAGAGACCTGACATCCCTCCTGCAGCTGTACGCCGAGGGAGAAGACCTGAGCAAACCCACAGCTGTACCTGATCAACAGGTCTCCTACACATGCACATGCACATCTGGCAGTGTACACGCTCAGAGGAAAGAGCTGTCTACCTTCTTGTGCATACATGAGCTGACAGATGACGTCTGTCACGACTGGCTAGTGTCTCTGTGATTGACAGAGGAGCGAGTGTATTCCATCCCTCCCACCCAAAGAGCACGGCCGGTTTTGCTCCCTCGGCTCCTCATGCAATATTTTTAAATTAACAGTGTTTCCAAAAATTATAAACAAATGATTCATTTTAAAGAACAATGACCCTGACCAGGATAAAGCAGTTACTAAAGATGAATGAATGGATGAAAACATTAGTCAGCCTCAGTGTACAGTAGACATGGCAAGCATGAAGCTCTTGCCACACAAGAACTATTGGTCAGTGTGATTCATCATCGTGGCCTTTGCTTATCCCTTGAGCTTCATCTCTAACCCCATTCACTTGTGTTTAGACCGCAGAAGAGAGTTAAGTCCCAGTGGATTTAGCTGTGTTTCATGTTTAAGTGTGTAATGGTTTAAAATGATGTAATATGATCGGCAGGTTTATTATTTTGTACATTTATTGCATCGATGTATTTATTTTCGTTGGTAACAGTGTAGCATAAAGAAGCATTAAAGCTGGAAATGTAATCTGTTGCCTGGGTATGGCTGATGGTTGAAGTGCAGTTTGATACATTTTTTTGTTTATCAGCATTAAACAGCACTAATAAAATAGCATTAAATATAGCGATGTCAGTTTTTGTTCTAAAAATAAGTAAAATAAAATAAGTAACCGTACATCTTTTAGTTCACCCTGCTTATGTGATGCCGTTGGTCCACTGTTAGATGTTCAGTGTTGAGTGGGTGGACTGTGATTTATTTATATGGTGTTTAGATGAATTTAAATTCATATCCTTACGGGAATGTGGAGCTTAGTGTTTGGAGTGTTTAACATGTGATTAACGTCTCAACTGCCTCTCTTAAATGACTTTTACTCAAGTCATTCATTATAGCCAGACGTCACGATGCTGTAATGTTCCTTCCTGTTATGATCTTTCTCTTTGTTTCCTGTAATTCCATGTTTCCTCCTCTTCTTTCATCTGTAATTGGATCTGCTTCGCCTCCCCTGTCATGAGCCATGTATTCTGGATATGGATTTAAATCCATTACTGCGAGTCAGAGTTCTGAGGATATGATTTAAGAAGCAGGATTTAACAGAGACAATCTTTACCTTTTGACTTTACTAATCTCTGTCTTTCTTTTTTTTTTTTCATCTATATGCCCGGCTTTTTCTCTGATTCATTGTTCTGTGTCTTTCTCTCTTTCCCAGGATTTGAAAGAGACGGCTCTCCATGTGGCTGTGCGTTTGGCTGAGAAGAGCTCTCTGGCCCTGGTTGATTTTCTCACACAGAACTGGTGAGTGAGTGAGTGAGTGAGTGAGTGAGTGAGTGAGTGAGTGAGTGAGTGAGTGAGTGAGTGAGTGAGTGAGTGAGTGAGTGAGTGAGTGAGTGAGTGAGTGAGTGAGTGAGTGAGTGAGTGAGTGTTGCTGTTTAGTCTGAGTGTGTACATCTGGCTCTTGTGAAACCCTGTTGGGATTGGCAGGTTGTTTGGCTAAAATGTTATAAAGTTAATTTTCAAGCATTAAAGTGTGTGTGTGTGTGTGTTTCTTACAGTGGCTGTTTGGAGAAGAAGACGTTGGAAGGAAACACAGCTCTTCATTACTGTGCGATGTACAATAAACCAGAATGTCTAAAACTGCTTCTTAAGGGGAAGGCTAGTCTGCACACAGGTACACGGTCATCATCTCTCACACACACACACACATACACACACACGCATACACACACGCACACACACTTATGGCAGAACTGCTTGGAATAAAACTCCAGGAGACACAGAAGGAAAATTTCTGGGTTTAAACGAAGAGCTGAGGACATCTGGAGGACTTATTATACTCTCCAGGCTGAAGCTGAGTGAAGGCACATGCATAAATTAATGTTAATTTGGTTGGGCATGAGCCATTTTTTTCCTGTTTCCGCCCATTTGTGATTGCTTAAGTATTCATCCCTGTTTCTGTGAAACCCTTAAATTAGTTCTTATGCAACCAGTTAACCGTCAGTTAGTTGAATGAAGTCATCTTGTGTGCAATTAAACTATCACATGTTCTACACCAGTTCCTTTCAAGGAACAAGGAAGTTCTGGAAAAGTATCTAAATACAAAAAATCCCAAACTTTGAATATCCATTGGAGCATAATTAAATCTCTTATTAAAAAATAGCAATAATATGGCACAAATACGGCTCTGCCTAGACCATCCCCCAAATGTCAGCTCAGATGGGGAAGCTGTTCAAAGGACAACCATAGCCTGGACACTCCACTAAGCTGAAACTGACAGATGAGTGGTGAGAATAAAGCCATTACTGAAAAAAGCCATATGAAATTCTCTTTAAAGGCTCAGCAAATGTGTGCAAAAAAAGGTTCTCTGGTCTGATGAGACCAAAATTGAACTTTTTGGCCTTGCTACAAAGTGCTACTTTTGTTGGAAACACAATACTGCTCATCAAACTGAGAAAAGATCACTCCCACTGTGAAGCATGGTGGTGGTAGTATGATTTTATTAGGGATGCTTTGTAGCAAAGGTCAGGGTAAGGGTGAGATGGGTGGAGCCATATACAGGGCAATCCATCATATAAGAACAGAACATCATATATTCAACAGAATCAGTAGAATGCCTAACAAACGTAAATAAACAACCGACTCGCTGTCTTAATTGCTGAGGCGAGGAAGAGACGAAGCAGCTGAATTATACACTCAGCCCCAAAAAACACATAAAACGACGAAGTTGACACCCACAAAAACACATAACACGGCAAGATGTTAAAAGTTAGTCAGTGGATGTGAAATCTTAAGAAATATTTTATTTTGTATCATTATGAAAATACCAATGTGCTGAAATACACATTCACATTTTAAAGGAAATATGAAGAGCTGATTTATTCTAACCCCACCCCTTTCTACAGTTATGTTCCGATGGTCATGCAAATACCAAAAGTATATAATTCTGTGGTTCATTCTCTCTCATTTTCAGCAAACGCTGCTGGAGAGACTGCGCTGGACATCGCCAAGAGACTGCAGCACACACAGTGTGTCGACTTGGTAGGTTTGATCTCATTACACACACCACCTACAGGAAACACACACTCCACACCCATCCCAAAAACCTAATTACTGATGTGTGATGTATATTAGGGATGTACCGGATTATGAATACAATATTTAGAATGAACAGATACAAATACAGATAATAACAGGCATCTGGTTGAGACTAGAGGTGTGTGTCAGGACTCAGATGTATCAAAAAGGTACTACAAGCAAGAGGTTTTTACTTTCAAACAGCTTGTGAGATAAATAAAAGACCGTATTCATTAGAGTTCATTCATTCATCCTTAGTAACTGCCTGGTCAGGGTCACAGAGGTTTATATTAGGCTACTAGTTTATTTATATTTTGGGAAATAGAACTAAGTAAATTCTTTAGAAAATATTGCAGGCTGGTGCAGACAAAAATAATAACTGTGCAGGTTACTGTGCAAAAACACAGTCTACATACATCTCTACATCATTAGATGAGGCCAATTATGAACTTGAATGATGTAGTTGAGGTTGAGGAACTGTCAGAGCCAGAATTCACACACCATGCTGACAGTGCTGATATTTTTACCTCTGGGTTTTTGTTCCAGTGTTTCTGGAGTTAAAATTGTAGTGTTCATATTTAAAAGCAAAAAAACCCCCTCTGGTTTAGGACACACACACTACGTGTTTAAATACAGATCCAGACAGCGGCATTACGTTACACCCCACAGCATATGCGCGTGTTTACGAAATTGAAGTTTTTAAACTGATACAAATATTGCTGAGTGAACTCTCCTGAATCTGGATCTTGCAGTGTTTTTATTTATTTATTTTTCTCGGGTCTCTTCAGATCAAATCAAAGCTTCATCTTCAGCACACTGACTCGTATCAGCGGCCACCTGCTGCTCTGTAAACACAAGCTGGCGCTTCACTACTGCGCTCCATATTGACTCAGTGTCATAACGTTCACAAAGTGTTCTCTCACTGCTGGGGTCAGGAAGTGTGTTACACTGAGTGTATGAGACTGTATGTGTGTGTTTGGGTTGCAGCTGTCCCAACTGCCATGCTGTGTCTGAAATGGTCACTCCCTTTGCTTGGAAAAGTTTGCTCACATTTTGTACTAATTCATGATGTTAAACTGTGTCAAAACTACAATCACAGTTTTAAATACTCTTCCTCTCGTGTGTGTGTGTGTGTGTGTGTGTGTGTGTGTGTGTGTGTGTGTTCCCAGCTGGAGCTGGCTCACAGTGGTAAATTTAACTCCCAGATCCATGTGGAGTACACATGGGAGATGCCACAGGAGTTCCTGTACGACAGCGAAGACGATCTGGATGAGAAGGTGTGTGAACATCTGACTATCTTCACTATACATCTGTATTCATCACTCACCCAGCAATGTGGAGACCGACACTATCTACAATACACATCAGGACTCATGAATGTGGCATTCCATACTGCCTACGCATCTCAACTGTTACCATACACTACTGTCACAACAAGGAAATTTCATGTTAATGCACAGTACAAGATTTCCATCACACACGCAGTATGCAGTACAGTTCACTTCAGTGTGTGGCCATATGCGGCTTTAAGTTAGACGAGACTGCAAATGTATAGTTAATTATTTTAAAATTGTTAACTTAGATATGCTGAAATGAGTATATACAGATAATTTGAGCATTTCACTGTGAGATTTATCTCATAATCTGTGGATGTACTGTATGATCACTTCGTATGATCAAGTTCCTTTCAGTGATTTCAAAAATATTGGTAAATTATTCCCACCTGTGTCTAGGTTGTTCATCTCAAATCATCTTGTATCCATGTGAAAATGAATAAGCACTTTGACTTCACCTACAGAACATCATTATATTGAGAGACACAAACAATATTATTTATTCTTAAAAACATGCCACAAAGATTAATTTGATCTCTTTATGGCTTTTATGCTTTTCCGTAAATTCAAGAATAACACAGTTGTATGAATTTTTAATAAACGGTGTGTTATCTGCTTGTTTTCGTTCATGTAGGTCAGTCCACCCCGGGGTCTGCGCTCGCCTCTGCCCTCTAATGGCGGCTTTGGGAATTGTCCATGGAGTTGTAACAGCGGCGACCCTGACAGACCGTACCAGAACGTAGACTTTGTTTGCCGCAGCACCTCCTCTGGAGGCCAAACACCTCCTCCCCTTCCTGCTAAATCCATTCAGAGAGGTTAGAGATCTGCTTCATTGTTTTAGAGACAACTTTCAAACACTCACTGTAGAATACACTGAATTCTTGAATCTGATTGGTCGGAAGATGTTGATTAATTTTTTTTATAACTGCAGCTCTGACTGTAGTTCTGGCTCTAATTCAAATCACAGGCTTCTATTAATGCACTCATGTAACACTTTATTGTTTGTATAGCAGCACTTCATTCACAGAGACTTGAATACTAATAAGACTAATAATAAACAGATTAAAAACGAGTTGTTATTTAACAAAAAAAACATATTCATGTTTATATGATGAGGTTTATTTCGGAGAAGCAAGTTTATCAGAAGGTTATGAGTTTAAATCCCAGCACCACCAGGCTGCCACTGCTTGAGCAAGGCCCTTGTCCCTCAACCGCTCACTTGTATGAATTTAAGTTGCTCTGGATAAGAGCGTCTGCCCAATGCCATAAATGTACATTTGGGGAAGGAGTCTCCAGTGTCAGTGCTTTGTAACAGTCAGTAAGTTACAAAAGCAGAGGCTGCTGAGGGAATAACTGGTTATAGCTGCTATTACATAAGTGATAACAGGAACTTACTTGCTTAATTGATGTTCCACAACATTAAAAGTAACTATAAATGGATAAAAAGTAATAAATTGTCAAATTAATAAAGTTTGGATTGTAGGAAAATTGCTGTGGTATAAGATGGATGATGATAATAAACTTGTGGATGGTAACAGTAACTGTTTCATATCGGGCAATGTTGTTGATTATTTTCCTATGACAGCACACCTCGTCATGTTTTATTTCTTATATAATGCATGCAGAATTTAGAATTACGCTTATCAGATTTATTTAAACTGGAAAAAGTATTTTAAAAAAAGTGCTAAAGTAATTTTGACTGACTTAGTTTCTACTGTGTGAGTTGATTTTGAAGTTTGAAGTTCACCTTCCATCATTATTGTAACATTAATGTTTTATGTTTTTATTTTCCATCTTAACATGTAGTTTATTTCATTCCGCTCCAGGTCGTTCCGACCCGCAAATCAGCACCTCCACCCAGGAGTCTCACCCTGTTTCCCGCCACAGCTCCAGTTCCTGGAGTGGTTCCTATAGAAACAGCCCCCCTTCACCCCTGACAGAGGTCGCAGGGTCACGGGCTCCCCGCTCGCCTCGCAACGGAGTGCTGAAGAGACAGACGGTGGTCTGGGAGTCACAAAGTTCATCAGGGACGCAGAGCTCCATCGGGCCTGTCGTGTAAGAGCTGCTGATCTCTATTACTGAATCACACACACACACACACACACACACTGTTTTATAGCTGAAAAAGTCAACGCATCATGTGAGCTGAAGAATTTCGATGTTTAGAGTTTATGGTTGGCACTAAGTTACTAAGTTACAAAGTGCTTTTAAAACAATAGATTTTTACAAACAATTCAGGTGTTTTACTGACACCTAATGGAGATCTTTATTATATAACCTTGTATTATTGACTATGTATTATAGTTATACTCCATATTTATTCAAGATATCTATTTTTAAGAACTAAAGTTTTATAAATGAAACAGCACATTTACTAAAAAGAGATCGGACTTAAGAAAATTTGATTACATCAATGAATGAGTCATATTTTATGTGTCGCTGTAAAATTAATGCACAATTTTAAAAGTATTTAGAGCCCTGTTCTTACATCAAGCAGCACAGAGATCCCAGTTTAAATGTTTTAGGTATTACGGTAGGTGAAATAAAAGGTCAAATGGCATATTAAACAGTCTATCTGACAGTACCGATGGAAACTTATTAAGCTACATGTTGATGGGTGAAAATAATATTACATATTAATAATCAATACTGAGAAAACATAATGTAGGCTGGAGATATTCAAAAAGGCCACATGCATTAAGATGGATAAAGAATCAAATTGTAATTATCGTATGTGTGTGTGTGTGTGTGTGTGTGTGTGTGTGTGTGTGTGTGTGTGTGTGTGTGTGTGTGTGTAGGTCTGAGAAGACAACATCGTATCGGCGAACAAATAGTGGAAGTGGGAAGTGTGCAGCAGGTTCTCCCAGCTCTGGAAGCAGCATGGAAGAGCTCTACTGCAGTCTGACCACTAACAGCACTGCTAATGCTAACGCTAATGCTAATGCTAATCTCTCAGTGCCCGTCATACTGCCACCACCCCGGTCACGCAAGAACGCCATGGTAACAAGCTACACCATATTATTACATACTGCATTCTTAATTCAGAATGTTATACAGAACCCATTATACCGTGTGTGTGTGTGTGTGTGTGTGTGTGTGTGTGTGTGTGTGTGTGTGTGTGTGTGTGTGTGTGTGTGTCAGAGTTCAGCGAGGCCTCGGCAGAGAAAGGTTCGGGCGTTAGTGGACTGTATGGGTGTGGGCTCTGACCAGCTGGCCTTCTGTAAAAATGATATTATTATAGTGACTGCTGCTGATGATCCCCACTGGTGGGTAAGTATATTCACACACACACACCCACACACACACACACACACCCCCAAAGCTGCAAGTGTTGCAGCAAAAAAGCTAAATTGTAAGGAAAGTATTAATCTACAGAAGATGTACCTAGAATTAAATCATTAAATGGTTTAAATGTAAAGTTTTTGACACAGTGACTTTTTTTCCTCGAGCAGATCATTACCAGATAATTTCACGCTTTTTGGCAACCAAACCAAATCATCAGCGTTAAACCTCGCTGATAAATTAGCCAGGGAAAATATATTTTTTATTAGCTTTGTGAGGCTGAGAGGATTCGTGAGCTGGACCTAACTCACTGTCGCAGTGTCTTTTTTTTTTTCATCACCGCTCATCTCACATTTCAGTCTAAATAATAAATAATTCATTTTGCATTATGTTACAAACATTGAATTTCATTACCAGAGATTCTCAGGCAGAAGACTAAGTAGTGAGACTAGTATACAGACAACATTATTTTCTAGGAATTGAGATGTATTTGGATGGAGATGCACACAATCACTGTGTAAAGTGATTTTCTTTTATCGCACTTGACCTTAAGTACTGCTAAATCTGTACAGTACAGTAAGCCTGTTTTACACCCTAATCCATTGGCATTAAATCCAAAATTTAGGGGAAAAAAACAAATCAAAAGGCTAGGTTAAATTAAATAGACAAGACAATCTTTACATTTACTTTGTGTTATTCGTGCCTTTGAATAGTTTAAACTGTGTTACACTTGATGTGTGTCTTTGGCATCATTCCATCATTTGCCTAAGCAGCATTTATTGCAACCATATACCTATAGACAGCTTACAAATGATTTATTTTACCCACAGTGTAGTCTAATTCCTTACACTGGACAGCAGATAAAACTCTTCACTCTCAGATTGAACAAAACTGTAGAATAAGTAAGGGATGAAACCCTGGGAGTGTGCTGTTATAAGAAAATAATGTGTTGTGATGCATGACATGAAGCGGAGTTACTGATACAACGCCAAAGTTGTTTCCAATGACAGCATGTACTGAAGTGCTTTATTCCTCTGAAAGCACAGGTTACCAGCTCTTACAATTTTCTACTTTATAAATAAAGATGCATCATACTTTTTTGTTCATTAATGATGTTGAACATCCATAAGACAGGTTACTTCCTGTTATCACATGAGTTATAACAGCTATAAACAGCTGTTCCCTCACCAGCCTCTTTTTCTTGAGGTTAACAAGACAAAAAAATGCAGCTTGTTCTCCATCCTGAAGATTTCCCCATGTAAGAAAACTTAAACGAGCTGCTTTTTCCATGTTATGAAGCGCTGGCACTGGAGACTCCTTCCATAAATGTTAAATAAACATCTTCTTACAGAAAATGTCACCATATCAGTGATATATAGTGGAATAACAGTACAGTTTTGTAAAAATCAGTTTTTTTAGTCTTAGATTCCGTTGTGCGTCCACCATACAAGTCCCAGTGTATGAGCTGTTACTGTAGACGTAATAATGTGTTAGAATGAGCACATTACTCTAAACCTGTGATTTCCTGTGTGGTCATCACTACTGTCAGAGCTGCTGTTATAGAATATTAATCAACACCTTCTGACCAGTCAGATTCAAGAATTCAGCATTGCTGTGGTATAAATGATTGATTGTTCTTGTAATTGTGTGACCTGTTTGTTTTATACCAACATTTTAATGTTCATTATCTGGTGTCATTGTCAGGTTGGGCATGTAGAGGGAAAGCCGTCCAAAAGCGGCTCCTTTCCAGTCAACTACGTTATGAAACTGGGAGAATGATTCTTCCAGAAGCTTCCACCATGCGAGACGAGAGACCACACCCACCGCTTTCACCTGAAAAGTGCTCATCTGTGTCAGCGTGGAACAGCGTGTGCTGCAGTAAAGTGGGTTTAGGGGGGAATTATAGCTACCCATTGTTCCTCAGACTGTATACCACATCAATCGTGGCACTTTAGAGACATTAAATTGCCGTGCGGAGCCGGAGTGTGGCTGGTGTGCGAAGCAGCACTTAGTAAACACATATGAAAACTCATAAAGGTAACAGGAAGCCCTTGGTCTGGAAAGATGGCAGATGATCATCGAAGCACTAAAGGGAAAATAAATGCAGTGCATTTCCTGACTGTTCATGCCAAGTCCCCAGGTTTCATTGTTTAATGGATATTTGCTGTTGAGACGCCGATGAGTGGCATCCAGGGGCTGGATAATGAAACACAATCCTCACTGACTGACTTTCAGCCCAGTGAGGGAGAGACAGAGACAGAGAAATGGAAAGATGGAGGTATTGTGTTTCCTGTCTTTAACTGGATGCTCTACTTGTCTTTCTGCTGAATCAGCATTCTCTCACTTTAAGACTTCTCCAGTTTGATTTAAACTCACAGCTTGGACAGACAACGTTCTGCGTTCACGTGGAGTCATGTGTTCAACGTGTTTACAAGAAAATTTCACATGAACATCTCCGTGGATGAGTTCAAGGCTTTAGGGGTCTGCATTTTCTAGATCACAAGGTGTGACACAATGTGGACATTTTTCAAAATGGCTAAACCTGGAAGTGTAATACTGATCATACTGAGTCTTTTCTTAATTACGTACCAACAAGTGAGGAAAACGCTGATATTCTAAATCGTTTTATGTGTTCATGGTTATTCTACCTTTACATTCAGATAAAAAATGTTGTAGCTCCATGCTAGCTCACTAAATCAGCACCTCAGTCATTACCAGCTTATTTTATCGTCTATGTCGTTATTCCTAGTTGTAATATTTCCACAGCTTTAACAATGAACATATCACAAAATCACAAGTTCATCATCAGTTCCAGCGAGCTCTTTATGCACAGATTTAGTTATTCAGAAAGCAAAATGCATACAACACAGTCCTTTCCTAATGTTTACAGTAATACCAAGCTCATAAATCTAAAAGATGCACTTACAGGAGCCAACAATCTGTAAATAGTGACAAGTGTTTAGTTGTTGCTTCATGGTCCATCGTTGTAGCGTAATTTATTTTTTAAAATCACAAAACAATTTCCAACTCACAAGGCACGATTATTTTAGAGCACTTTCACACCTATTCTGTTTGTTAAATCTGAATCAGAGCGAAATTAGTACTTTTTGTTCATTTACTGTTTGGTTTGGTTTCATACTGCACATAATTAAACAAACCAAAAAGCAAAAAAAAAACTTCTAAACCTCTTTCATTCATATTTAAATACAGTAACAGGAAGAGTTAAAGGTGAAATGTGTGTAGCAATCACAAGAATCACCCGAGCACAGAGAACATGAAGACAGCACTAAATAAATGATTATACAATTATATAAACAACAAGATTAAAACATTTTGTGTGTAAAATTCAGAGTTTATTTTCTCTTCTTGTTCATCAATCTAAATATCTAGAACTCGTGGCATTTCTGCAGCACTACAGCTCTGTCCTTTGGCTCAGTTAGCGCTTCACATCTACAAAAACAAAAACGCCACGCCGTCATTCGTGGTTCATTTCCTGCAGTCGGGTCGATTCAGAGTCAAATCAGTTTCTCACTGCAGACAAACCGAGACCGTGTCACTCAGACATGCTCAGACCGGTTGTCTTTGGTTCACACCTGAGTGTGATCAGTGTTTAAAGCTGCATAAAGAACCACACCGAGGTGGAAAAAGCACCAGGGGTCCATTTAAACGGACTGAACACTGCACGTTAATGTTCTCCGTCCAGACTAAGAGCTCTGTTCATGGGAAATGGTACAGTCTGATTGCCACAAAACGGAGGATCAGATTTCTATAGAATAGTGAGTCTGATGCCTAAGAGCAGAGGCTGATATTGCACAGAGTGATTTTAAAGAGCAGTATTTTCCAATTTAGTCAATAATCAAACTCGTAGATGTTCTAAAGACGAGTCAGAACATTCACTTACTGTATTACGTTTGAGGTTGAATCGGTATGTTCAGTATTTGTGTGTGTGTGTGTGTGTGTGTGTGTGTGTGTGTGTTTGTGTGTGTGTGTGTGTGTGTGTTATGGACCCACCCCACTAGCTTTAGTACTGCATTGTGTTCCAGCTGCTCTTGAGATCACTCTGCATTATTGATGACAGGACAGGGGGAGTACAGATGGGTGCACTCCTGCGCTCCACTTAACCACTTCTGTGAAGCAATTAGAGGCCCCCGAGATCCAAAACATTCAGTTCAATTGACTTTTTGTTTGTAAAGAAAAAAAAAAACTTGTGGTGTATGAAATGCATTTTCAGTAATGTACATGATATGTAATATTACCTTTAAGAAATGTCCTTCCTTTTTGTGACTGTTTATATCTTACTGTCTCGTTCATTGTTGTTCCATGTTAAGCATTTTTAGATCCAATAATTTTAATAAATTTTTTAAGCTACATCAGAAATACACATCCTTTAAGAAAACCAAAGGTGGGTTGGAACTTATTCTGAATTAAAAATAAGCAGGAACCATTTCATAGACCAAGGGTTCATAAAATGTTTTATAGAAAATGTTTATTATATGACTATTTAAATATTACATTAGGCAAATATGTAATATCATATTTATGTATTTGAGGCAATAGTGCTTTTTATTCCTGAATTTTTCCACCCATAGAACCCAAATGGTTTGCATTGCTTTAGCAGATTTTTTTTTAATTCCTAATTGAATTAAAATTGCAGTTAGATGAGATGACAAGTTGACATTTTTATCCTTTATATTAGGAAATGACTAAATGACTTCCTTTAAGAAAAACACTGTTGTGAGTGGCATGCATTGTAAGTAATAATTATGTAGCAATACCTGCAAATAACAGTCATAGTTTAGAATAATGTATAATGAAATTGCTGAATCCTGGCTATACATCAGGTCTACCACTTTGAGAACCACGGCCTTATATAAAACTAAAACTGGATATTATATACAAGGATTCCTACATATCATTCTCACACACACTGTAGCAGCTCTCACACACACACAAAAAACCTCACAGATATGTGGATTAGTAGCTGCTTTCATACAGATTATGTGTTTACAGATCCTGTGTGTAATCGAGGCCACATGGATGCCAGCATTCAGTTTCTGGGCTAAGTGAGGATCTAGCATAATTCCAGGTGTTACATCACTGCATGGAGGGTACACACACACACACACACACACACAGATTTGCTGGAGATCTGCAGTGCAGCAGTGGAAAGCTGTATAATCCAGTTTTTATGAATTCATTTATTGTCAGTGATGCTTTTTAGTGCTATCTTTTGGGACAACCCTGAATTCAGAGAGAAGATTTCTGTTTTTGCTTGAAGGAAGGGAACACTAACCTGCTTTTCTATTAGATCAGGTTTATTAAGGGTGCACTTTTTAAATGTACTCATGTTGAGCAGTTTAGTGTGTTTAGTTCACTTGTTCGTTCATAGTACACATTCATTTTTATCAATTTATAAAATAAAATGAAATGGAATAAATAGACCTAGAGTAATAGAATTTTCTGTCTTTTCTGACACACACATTTGCTGGAAATTTAGCCACCTACCCACCTTTCCTTGAGCTCACACCATTCCCATAAAATAACTTTATTTTCTTTCCAGCTTGTGCCAAGAAGCTCATAACTCAAGCCTCCTGTTACATAACAAAATAGTAAGTGTGTAGGAGTGAATTTCTGTCCTGGTGTAGCTTTATGGCTTTTATATATAGCACTAATCTCATTTTATGCATTATGCATTTATTTCCACTCCAGTCGTGAACAGCTGATGCTGCCATTTGACAGTTATAAGCTTATGTAACACCATGGCAAACTACAAATCACAGAGATTATAAGAGATCTTCTACACATAACAACTGAAGTATGCAGTTTCTTAGAAAAAAAGCAAAAACTAATTATCTAATTACCTTTGATCAGAATAAATCACTGGCTGTGAGTGAAATGACTGCTCTTCCTGCTTCCTGAAAACTCAAAATTCTAACTGGCCTTACGATCAAAAATGAGTTAACCACATAAACATTATCACTGGGGGCTACTTCATTAACCTGTTGTGTTAGTTATTTTAGTTATGCAAAGTTTTTGGTGTAATATTTGTTCATATTAAATTATGTCTCTAAACTGATAGGCTAAACAGGTACAGTTCAGGGCTGCTGTACTCGCTAGTTTTACAATGTATAAGTGTTCTGGCATATTAGAGCAACTTCAGTGCAGCCGAAAGCTAAGATTGTGGCTAACATTGGCTAATATATTATAATATATAATAGCATTATATATTACTGGTATTATGTGGCTACTTAATAAACTGAACTTTCCAGTGTAGGTCAGCTAGCAGACTTTGTCAGAGGTATTTTTGTGGTTGCACAGAAACATGTACATGTACATTAGAAAATGCATTGAGAAAGTCATGTTTTTGTCTCATTTCTCAAAACAGCTCTAACCAGATAGAATCTTATAACAGACAGGACATCATGGCTTGAGGACTCAGCTAGCTGTGGCTGAATTCATATACACCAATCAGCCATAAGATTAAAACCACCTGCCCAATATTGTGTAGATCCCCCTTGTGCTGCCAAAACAGCTCTGACCCATTAAAGCATGAACTCCACAAGACCTCTGAAGGTGTGCTGTGGTATCTGGCACCAAGACGTTAGGAGCAGATCCTTTAAGTGCTGTAAGTTTGGAGGTGGGGCCTCCATGGATCAGACTTGTTTGCCCAGCACATCCCACAGATGCGTGATTGGACTGAGATCTGGGGAATTTGAAGTCAACACCTTGAACTCTTTGTCAGATTCGTCAAACCATTCCTGAACAATTTTTGCAGTGTGTCAGGGCGCATCATCCTGCTGAAAGAGGCCACTGCCATTAGGGAATACCGTTGCCATGAAGGGGTGTACTTGGTCTGCAACAATGTTTAGGTAGGTGGTACATGTCAAAGTAACATCCTGATGAATGCCAGGACCCAAAGTTTCCCAGCAGAACATTGCCCAGAGCATCACATTGCCATCACACTGCTGTGACGCAAAGCTTCAGAGCCCATTGAAGTTTGGTTTGCGGATGACTGCAAGTGTAATCTTCATCGGGTCATTTCTCAGTAATTTACCAACACAGATGAGGACAGTGTTGCTATTTCCACTGCCATATTGCGTTTAAATAGTTTGTATGTGCTAGCTAACTACATCGATGACTCTCGTCGACCCATGTGAACAGTGAGCAGATTACATTCACCTTTTTTCTGTTGTTTTATTAACTCCAAAGAGAAGCTGGCGAGGGAATGACTGTTTATAGCTGTTGTAATGTAAGCGATAACAGGAACTAACTTTTCTTGCGGATGTTCCACAGCATTAAATGTAACTTATAAACAGTTAAAATGCACACCGTGTCATTCTTTAATAAATA
This sequence comes from Pangasianodon hypophthalmus, assembly GCF_027358585.1. Taxonomy (NCBI): domain Eukaryota; kingdom Metazoa; phylum Chordata; class Actinopteri; order Siluriformes; family Pangasiidae; genus Pangasianodon; species Pangasianodon hypophthalmus. Next base: position 6,377,174 of record NC_069719.1, on the reverse strand, counting down.
AAAACATGTAATTGTTGGCAAATCGCTGCGACATAAGAGGAATAAAAACATTGCAGGATGTGCTGTTATAGGAAAATAATCAACTTTGGGGTGATACCAGCCCCCAGCTTCTCATCAGGCTGCATCACACCACCCTGTCATTCGTATTCCCCAGCAACAGCACAGCCAGTCATGTTTTGTTCCTTATTTATCAAACTTACTGTTATGAACTGAATTAGTTGTTAAAAGTGAGTTAAAGTACTGAGCTTGCATTTAATTCAGCTGAAGCCTCATTGCACCTCACAAAATCATGGATTTGCATTTTTGTTCATGTTTTCATTCATTCATTTTTATCAGATTGCCCAGGATAGAAAACGAACAAAGGTCAGCTCTAAATATAGCAGAACACATCTGGAGCACTTCTGCTTCATCATCTGACCTATCAAATTCTGCTGATGGTCTTCCCTGCGGTTAAATTCAGTGCCATCACAAAGGTCAGTCCTTCCACAGTCACGATTCTCAGTCAGCATTAATCAATATGATTCTTGTATTTGCCATATTTAAGCAGTGTACAACGTTGAACAGGAAAAGCATAGACATATTTCTGCACACACCATGGTTTATATACTGCCATGAAATATATCTGTGTTTATTATTTCTCAGGATCGTACATAAGCAGCAAGGTCCTACATTATTGTAATCATATGCAATGTGTTAAGAATAAAGAAAAGGCCTGACTATAGAATATAATTACATATTAAAGCATATAATGTGCTTTAAATACAATCAGTTAAATAAAAAAGCACATGAGAGCAGTTTTACAATGCATAACCCTAAACAAAGGTACATTCATGCAGAAAGCCTGGAAGCAAGCATATAAAGAAGATAATAAACCAGATTATAAATCTGAGCAAATTGTAAAAATGTTACTTGAGTAATTAATGAAGCATATTTAGTAAGAGTAAGAGTAGGGATTGCTGCTGATCTGGGGTTTGGGGGTTCTGGTGTCAGGCTTCCTACATCACTAAAACAACAGAAGTATTCAGAAAATCGACAGAATGACACAGAGGTTTAGGACTTTAGGACGTACGGTACATTCATGCTGCAGAGTGGGCCCACTCACTGAGGTCTTTGGGAAAAACATTGTGTTCTCCTTCACAGCAGAACTCAATGGAGGTGCAGTGCAAAAAAGACAAGAGGCAAAGCTGAAGCTTCGTCTACACATTTAAACGTTTATATACAGACTATACAGACTGAGTAAGGCATTGGACGAATAACTGGCATTATACACATGTAGACACAGATACAGAGATACAGTGGTGGGGAAATATTTGACTCCCTGTGTTCAATGTAGGAGTTAATAAATAAGTTCAAGAATGCTATGTTTCTGAGAGAGTTTTTGTTCTATGAATATCTGTGGGTCTATTTTTTGAGATTTTGAAATAAAACAAATGACCTTGAAGAAATTACGCAGACTGTTATGCACAAAATGGACCAGGTTTTGTGATTTTAACATCCGTACACTGTCATAAAAATAGATAATATTGGTACATTTTTGTTTGCTAATATACAAACTATATAAATGTCCCCTCAAAAGTCCAAATATGTACCATACATTTGCCTTAGAGGTACACTACATTCATTTTCCCAATACTAATAGTACAAAATATGTACCCCTGAGGGTAGGAGCCCAGTGATGTGTTTGTACCCTTGATTTGTACAGGGTACAAATCTTCTTTTCTGTGTGTGTACATGTACAACAATGTGAAATTACACTACTTGAGGGCTCTTTTTTTTTTTTAGTATATCGAGTAATAATGCATAGATATGGGTAGTCTCTGAGTCTTTTAGATCAAAAAAGCTATTTATCAAAATTAGCCAAACTATCGCATTTTCCCACACCACTGTAGCCTCCATCGTAGGCTATTACTGTAGTCTGTGGTTCATAAATTTATTGAGCAGCTTGCGTCTCTGAGCTGAGTGGCTTTTTATGCCGTCTATGCTTCAAGTTTGTTCGAAAGCTGATGATATCATATTTCACATGAATGTTAAGAAAATGTTCACTTGGTAAGTAGTTGTACACTATATGCCCAAATGTATATGGACACCTAACCACCACACCCACATGTGCAGGTTGAACATCCCATTCCAGATTTAGTCCCCTTTTGCTGTTATAATAAGCTCCACTCTTCTGGGAAGGCTTTCCACTAGATTTTGGGGCGTGGCTGTGGGGATTTGTGTTCATTCAGCTACAAGAGCATTAGTGAGGTCAGGCACTGATGTTGGGTGAGGAGGTCTGGGGTGCAGTCGGTGTTCCAGTTCATCCCAAAGGTGTTCAGTGGGGTTGAGGTCAGGGATCTGTGCAGGACACTTGAGTTCTTCTACTTCAACCTTCACACACCATGTCTTCATGGACCTCACAGAGACATTGTCATGCTGGAACAGGTTTGGGCCTCTTAGTTTCATGGAAGGGAAACTGTAATGCTATATACAGCATACAAAGACATTGTAGACAACTGTGTGCTTCCAATATATGTGGGAAGAATGTACATAGGGGGTGCGATGGTCAGGTGTCCTCAAACCTTTGGCCATATAGTGTATATTACAGAGATGCAGGTGTGCAGTTCATCTTAAACTTCTACAAATGAGGGAGATTCGTGTTCTGCTAGTTACGGAGTAGCATGACATGAATTAACCTATTTAATCATGTACTTGCACGTAACTGAGAAGATGTTGGTATTACTATTTTTTGGGGTGATAAGTAGCCCTTTGTTGAGAAATGAACAAGCGTGAAAAAGCTGAGCTAACATGCTCTAAAGGGCTTTAAGCGCTGAGCACAATGATGGGGACAAAAGCCTTTATATAAGTTCTATACACAGCTTTCAATGTCCAGTGCCAGTTAACTATTGTTATTAATATTTGTGACTAAGTGTTAAAACAGTGTTAAATGCTAGGCCTACTTTTCATCATGTCCGCAGAATGTGTTTGTAATAATTTTGGGATTAATTAAAAAAAAAAGTATATGTGGATATAATTATTTGAGTGTAAAAGTGTTTTAATGTACGTATAATTCATCTAACGTGTTTAAAACCACGGATATTTGAGTGTAATTGATGTAAAATCCAACATGGCGCTGAGCCTCAGCACTTCAACAATCAACCGGAGTGACGTAAGAACAGCGCTGCAGCAACGCGGGCTCGGTACTGCGCATGCGTGAGCGCGCAGAGACAATGGAGGCGGGGTCAAGCGCGTGCGCGCGCGCTGTGTTGTGAGTTTGAAGCGGAAGGTTCTGGAAATGCTTTCAGCTGGCTGCTCTTTGCTTAAATGCAGCGTTTTGGTTAGATTTGCTTATTGTAGTAGCTGTTCTTATAACAAAGTAACGTTATTTTAATTGAAATACTTTCACAATCCCGAAAACAGAATATATCGTGGTGTTCCTGTGTGTGCGCGCGCTAACCCAGTTCATGCAAACGTGAGGGAGAAATATAAGCGTTATAAGAGCTTCCTGCTGAGTAAAACTAAAGTCACGTGTTTTACATCTAACATTCTTGCATCTGTAACGCAGTTGTGCGTGCATGCTCGTTATTAAGCGGTTTTACTAATCAAAGTGCACGGTTAGTGTCTTGAAGCTGAGGATAATCCAGGAAGCATTTATCTATTTACACAGGCACAAGTGGATTTCTGCACAAAGGAGACTCACATGGAGGAGAGTAGATCATCTCACAATGTAACAACCACACAAATTCAACTCCCAGAAAGCTTATTCTGCTCACTAAACAGTGAAATTAGTATGTTCTTTGTCTCTTTCTCTCTCTCTCTCTCTCTCTGAACTACAGAACCTTCCTGTCCTAACCTGCACTTGCCAAGAATGGAAGTCCCTGGTGACTTTCTCCTGAGCTGAACAGAACATAAACAGTTTCTTCCCCTCACAAGTACACAAGGAAACGTGCACACAGACACAAAGAGATCACGTTCTGACCAAAAAAAAAAAAGAAAAAAGCGTATAGGACTGGCTCTAACAGCTTGCTGATTTTGATCGTAATGAAAGACAATGTTCAGAAGACACCAGATATAGTTAGAAATGCAGCGTTGGTGCTTAGAGTGAGTTCATATCGACCCTGTTGAACCGGCCAACATATGAGTACACCCGAAAACACACCCAGAAACCACTTATGATCTTATGCACCTGTGTTTTCATCTTATACCTGAACGTTTAAACCCTAAACATGCCCTTACGGACGAAAAAAAAAAAAGAAGCACATGATATATAAACTGTTCATAGGTCCTTGTGTTAATAACTAAAAGTAGAACCTTCTAGAAACCCAGCCTAATATAAAGCAGCAACATGACTGACTATTAGTCGATGTTAGGCTGGAGGTTCTGTTGGGATTACCATACATTCTGAAGTGAACAGAAAGTAGAAGAGTTTCTAGGCAGCAGAGACAGTACAGGAGGCCACACGTGAGGTGACGAGAGCTCCTTCCCCTGTGTCCAGGTTCTGCACCCAAGAGAGAAGTGCAGCATCCATAACAACCGCCACAAATGATGTACAACATGACTTGAGGACGCAGGTCTGACGTCAGCTCTACACCATTCCAGGCTGTAGGCAAAGTGTTTCTTATAGAAAAAGAGAGACTTTGGAGTTTTGAGAGCTCTCTGTCCATCGTAATATCATATAACCTCAATTCCCCATGCAGTTTCACAGCACCTCTGAGTTTCTCTCTGTTCAGTAACAAAGACATATATAAAAAAAAAACACACACAAAGACAGTGAAGCATCTCCCACACATACATACACACAGATCTCTGAGCAGTAGTGTGGTGTCTCACACGGCAGCAAAGCTTCGGCGTCTCACATTAAAGCAGCAGGACTCATGAGCGTTCTCATCCCTGTCCTCAGACGAGATAGCACATGAAGAACGAAACCTAAATGTTTATGGCTTTTTGAAACAATTTCCCGTAGATGAGACTGGAGAGAGTTCTTCTCGTCCACTGCTATTTGAGTTTGACGGGCCATGGAAGACATGTCCTGAGACCCAGCATGGACGAGAAGATGATGGTGGGCCGATGCCTTTTGAAGCGCAGCCCCTTCTTCAGCCGCTGAGAGTTTTCCGAAACATAAAGCTCACTCTGCTGAGCAGTGGCTGCCACTCGTGCCACCAGCTCACCATGCTCAGCTGCTTCACGCTCCGAGCGAACGAACACCTCGTGCAGCTCTTCCAGACGGCGCTCCATTTCCTGGATGACACGCCGCCGTTCCTCGACCTCCAGCAGGCGCCGTCGAGCCGCCTCAAACTCCATGCTCGAGCTTGGAGTCACCAGTTTGGAGGACGGTGCTGTGGCGGGGGCAGACGGAGTCTCAGAACCAGGTTGGGCGCGACGGAAGTCACCCATAGAGATGGATCTCCGGGTTGGCGGTGGAACCAGGGCAGATGAGGAGGAGGAAGATGGTGGAGCTGTACAGGATGGAGTGCCATCAGCGCTCTCATCTTCTTGCTGCTGCTTCTTCATTTTACGTCAGAGATGTTTGCTTGTTACCAAAGGTAGTGAAGCCTCTGAGGTTGTTTTCACCTCTGCAGAGAGATGGAGAGAAGAGAGAGAGGGATGAGGAGTGGTGTGATGTTAGCAGAGAGACGCTCCATTCATTAATAACAGCAGCAGAGCAGCTTCCCTGCACTGAATCAGCCTGCTCTGATGCCATTGGATGCAGCTGATGAGGCAACTGCTCCTGATAGGACAGCAGCGTTCGCTCTCCCTCCTCTATCCACTCTCTGTTCTCCTCCAAACAATATCCATTCTCTCCATCTGTCTTACTTTCCCATCGTAAAACCTCCTACCTCAGAGACTGCCTGGGTTTATTTGCCTTTTCTCAAGAGGTTGTGCTCCAAATTTCCTCTTTCTTTCCACGTCCATTTTTTTCTTTGCCCTTAGCAACAGAGTCATCATATCACTATCACCATCAGCATCACAGCCCTGTATTAATCATCCTCTCTCGTCTCTCTGTCATCCTCCTCAGCGTGGGTCAGAAATAGCCGAGTGTGTGTGTTGGACCACTTTCAAACGTAACATTTGGTGATGTGGCTCGACTCTCTTGTTGCTAAGTAACAGACACTGGCACTGATAAATGATGGAGCAGGAGGCAGAAGCACATTCATCTTAATAGTGACTCACAATGTATGAAAAATAAACAGCATGATAACTGCACAGCTCATATCAGTTTTTGGTACAGTATCTGCTTTAAATGTCATATTTTCAAAAGGGATGATATTAAAAGACATATTACACTGCAACTGGAGTGCAGATCTGAAATGATTTGTACTAGAATAGTTTTCAAGAAGGTCGCTCTTAAATGGACACCGCTTAAATTTTCAATAATTTACAACAATCAACAAACCTGTTGTAAACATGACTATTTGTCTCTTACGTCAGTGATACACTCATTTCTAGATTGAGATTTCTCTGTTTGAATACCGGAAAACCTGATCAACCATGGAGGAGAAAGTAAAATTAAACTATTTAAATGTTTTCTTTAGCTGCCATTCTCTCCTGTCCTCATTACCCTCTCCATCAACACTCAACCTGTTACAATATCTAAACATAGCCCAACACTTGAATTCTCAAATCTGATGTGTCAGAAGATACTGATTAATTTTCTGTTACAGCAGCTCTGACAGTATGTTTATATTTCTGCACTCTGCGCTCATTGTACTATGTTATCATTCCTGTAGTAACAGGTAATTCACAGGGACTTGTATGGCAGATGCTACACATTAAAAAAATATGTAATTGTTTTCTGTGAGGAGATGTTTAGCTAGCATTTATGGAAGGAGTCTCCATTGTCAGAGTTTTGTAACAATCAGAGGTAAAGCTGTAACTGTAAGACCTAGCACTTAGCACATTGTGGTTTCTCAGTAACATGACAAGCTGTAAGTTCTGTCTTATCCAGAGAGGCTGGTTAGGAATGACTGTTTATAGTGGCTAAAGTAAGGTACATTAAATGTAACTTTAAACAGTTAAAAAGTATAATGTGTAAGATTATATTTAAAAAAAGCTAATCGTTGGTTAATTGCTGTGGTATCTGAGGAATAGAATAAAAAAAGTGGTAAGCTACATTTTCTTCTTTACTGATATCAGTAAGTGTAATTGAAGTCCAAAAGAAAGTTGAACAGTCTCTCTGCTTGTTCAGTTTGTCGGTCCTGTTTCCTGTAAGAGAGGAAAGAGAAGATGAACGCTATCTTTCTTTCTCTACTGGGTCACTTGTCTTATCCAGAGTGACAAAGCTAATGAACTAACAACGAGTAAACAGATAAAAAAATCCATGAACGTGTCAGCTTTAATTTATTACTTTCCAGGATAATGCCTATATAACTACTGTCTGCACCCTGATCATCTTTCAGTTAAAAGTAAGACCCACAGAAGCTTCTTCCCGTAAATGATAAAGATCAATACTGTCTAGACACAAGAAGCTTGAGAGCCCCTCTCTGTGGTTCATACGCTTCTGACACACAATGCTAATGTTAGCTATGATACGGTCATTGTGCTATTCGACACTGAGCTTTAGTTAGTGAACACTTTGGCCTTGGCGCAGAAAAGCAGGTTGAGTGTTTGGTGATGGAAATCTTCTGGATAAATAAAAATTAAAGTGGTGGTTCGGACACTGCAGTACCGCATGTACTCCAGCACATTTCGGTTTCCCTGATATAACTCTAGCTGTTTTTTTTTTCTGTAATTGTTTAAGAATCAGGAAAGCGCCATTATAAGCACTGAGTTTATACTGAACATGAGACATGTTATTTCATCATAAATTATAAGAACCAATCAGGTTCCAATTTGCAAATGTAGGCCATAGTTTGACCAGAGCAATAGGCCAGGCACCTGATTGGGGCTTTTTAAAAATTTGTGTATTCATAAACACTGAATATTTTTATAGGGATAAATGTATAGACATTTCTGCACCTTTTCTGTTCTCTGATGTACATTGTTATTAAATACAGAATATTTTTAAATAGTCTTTAGAGGTTTTGGGTGAACAAATGTTAAAAAATCAGAAAGACAAAGGCTCTCTGCATTACAGCAGCAGTGTTACAGATACACTGATCTCAACTCTGTGGTTAGATGTGGCGATAGTGTGTGTTAAGTGTGTACCTCCCTGCTGAAAAATCCAGCTCTGACCAGCTACCAAAATACAAACCGAGCTCTGCAACCTGGTAGACCATATATGCCAGCTTGTAAGTGCTAGTAGATATAGAACGTTTCTGACTTATTGAGACTAATACAACATTAGAGTTGCTGTTTCACAGCTCCAGGGTCCTCGGTTTGATTCTGAACTCAGGTTATTGTCTATGTGGAGTTTCTTATGTTCTCCCTGTGTCCGTGTAGGTTTCCTCTGGATTCTCTGGTTTTCTCCCAATGCCCAAAAAACATGCATTTAGGCAGACTGGCTACACTGAATATATGTGTGTGTGTGATGCCCTGTGATGGACTGGCATCCCATCCAGGGTGAATTCTCCTGCCTTCCTGCCTGCCGGTGTTCCTGGGATAGGCTCCAGATTAAGTGCAACCCTGACCAGGATAAAGCAGTTACTGACAATGAACACAACAGTAAGGCAATTTCAAAATCAAATATTTATCAATGAGTTTAGACCAGTAATTAGGAAGCTGAAAAATAATTGACCAGCTGGTATTAGTAATAAAGCTCTAATAGTTTGACCAGCTCTGTTTGTGTTTTGGCAGCTGGACAGATCAAACTGGATATTTTTTCAGCAGGGCTGATATATGCAGAAAACCCCTTAGCACATTGTAATTAATACTATATACTTTACAATATATTTTATGTTCTTTTGAATGGATTCAAGCTCTAAGTAGAAAAGTTCAGGATTATTCTAAGTTTAGAGTGAGTGGGTTTTTTGGCCTTAGCTTCAGCAGCGTTCACTGAAGCAAACCACAGTTACCTTGAATTAGATTGTGAAGGTCTGGCAGTGCGCACACAAACACCCACATACTTGACACTCACAACCTCAAACACACCCACATGCCTGTGAGAATGGATGATGCAGCTCTAACGTCTACACGTACCTCAGCAGCAGAGCCGCCAACAGTGAAGTGAAACTAACCACTACCAGCAAAATGTGCCTTTTCCACTTCAATAATGTGCCTTTTCTGTCAGGGGGGAATTTTGTTCGCAAGTGAGCTGACCGCCACTTTGACTGAAGAAGTAGTGAAGCGTGGTTTCCAGGTGTCACATATGTCACCGTAGTGAGCTTTAAAAAAAAAAAAAATAAATAAAAATGGCATGGATAAACTGTAGATATTGGCACCTCTGCAGTACAAATTAACACACTGGGTTTCATGTTTTTTTAAAAAAAAAAAAAAAAAAAAAAAAAAAGAAAGGCTTAAGCACTTTGTGTATCCATGTCCATGCCTGTGTGTGTGTAAGGTTCAAGTTTTAACAATCAGAAAAAGGACAACGTGATTTCAATTCTATTTGAACACACCCTCACAATTTACCCCTGGCTGAAACCCAACTGCCATCTTAAAGACTGCCTCATTACTTTATTAACGCAAGTGAAGTTTGTTGTATGAGCCATTCTGAGTGTGAAGTATTGACTGAGCATCACTGACAGAAGGAACTGCAAAAACTCTGACAGATAAAGCTGTTTATTTATAAATGTAAGCAAGCACAAAAAAGCTGTGCTGTAGTAGAGACAGTGTGTGGGCTAGAGTACAAATGTGTGGTGAAGTTCTAGCATTTTAATGTCTGGGAGAAAACTGCATTTAGACGTTTCATTCTGACTGTGGCGCACGAGCACAGCTGATATCTGATTGCAAACTGAAATGATTAGGCCATTTTGTTTATGTCTATTTTGCTATGGCACAGAATTAGCCAAAAACTTGATCACATTTAGTGTGTAAGGAAATCACACTAGCACGGTTTTAGACAGCTTTAGGCAGACTGACTGACTTTACTCCAGTGTTTGTTAAAATGTCTCCTTACTCGAACATTTTCACATTGTTTTATCATGTCGACTGTGGGGGTATATTATCAGTGACTGTTGTAATGAAAGAGTTGTAATGAAAACTGTCAAGTCATCATGTTAACTAATAAAATGGCAGTTATGCAGCGATGATGAACTGCAAATACATTCTGCTCAATAAAAATCCTCTCCACACTGCTCTGAACATTTCAGTCACTGCTACAGTGCACTGCCTTTTTAACACCTGAATACTGACAGCAACTGGGTGATGTAGAGGTCTTCTACATGATCCAGTGAAAACCCATTGCACCTAGTTATAGAATAGAAAAATAAATAAAATGATAACGTCACATTGCGCTTTTCACAAAAACAAAGATTTAATGCTCACATCAAATACAGAGTTTTATTTTTTAGAGGTTTACAAATGACAGCTAAGGATACACTGTGGCATATTGTGCTACATAAGCATTAATAAAGCACGCCATCATTTTCTTGCGTTAGGGTTCGACCCTGTCTTTGCTCTTATTGTAGGAAACCGGGTCAAGGTCTGAGGTACGTGACTCCAGCAGGCCACATTGAGCTCATGAGGTTAATTCAGTTCATCCTGTGTGAGCTGAATCAGATGTGTTAGTGCAGGGAAAGCACTAAAATGTGCAGTGCTGGAAAGCTGTTTTAGCTGATGCTCTCTCAGGTTTGTTAGCATTAAAGGGATACAGAGTTAATTCAGAGTCATCAGAAACTGAAACTGGATTTTTTTTTTTTTGCCTTTTGCCACCAATTTTAGCATTTTGGGTCTGAATTGTGCTTTTTTTCCAATACAAATTCAGCTAGAAGAAAATTGAAGCACTTTATATTCATATGGAAAGCTACACTATATGGCCAAAAGTATGTGGACACCTGACCATCACACCCATATGTCCTTGTTGAACATCCCATTCCAGATTTAGTCCATCATTGCTGTTATAATAAGCTCCACTCTTCTGGGAAGGCTTTCCACTAGATTTTGGAGTGTGGCTGTAGATATTTGTCCATTCAGCCCCAACTGCATTAGTGAGGTCAGGCACTGATGTTGGTGAGGAGGTCTGGGGTGCAGTCAGTGTTCCAGTTCAACCCAAAGGTGTTCAGTGGGGTTGAGGTCAGGGTTCTGTGCACAACACTCGAGTTCAAACCTTGACAAACAATGTCTTCATGGAGCTCGCATTGTGCACAGGGGCATTGAAGGGAAATTGTAATGCTACAGCACACAGACATTCTAGACAATTGTGTGGCAACAGTCTGAGGAAGAACCACATATGGGTGTGATGGATAGGTATTATATAGTGTCTATACATGAAGTTGCCAGTTTATGGTTACTTGTTATTCCAAAAGTTTTTTTTTTTTTGATTGTCTATGCATGATCCCATCTTTTCACATGAAAAGGCATTCCTATCTTTAAAATGAAAATTACCCAAATTTAGAGCTTCATTTAAACACAAACACCTTTAAAATACATTCTTTCATTTATCTACAAAAATGTTTACTGACAGATTTCAACAAGTGCCCTTAGATCAGGAGTATTCAACTAAAATTTATAAAGGTCCAGTTACATACAATTCCTTGCTTAGAAACATCTGGATAAGCAACAAACATGGCTGAGTGTTGATTAGCTTATGGCAATAAATAAGACAATTTGAAGTATTTGTTTTGATTTGGCACTGGCACTTCCGTGATATCATATTGACTAGAGCCACAGACCCTGAACAGATGAGACGTCTGTTTTGAATTTGAATCTGGGAGAATAAACACATTTCTCTGTCCAGTCACTTTCAAACATTGTTTTCATAATAGACTTTTTTAACCATGTCATCAGTTCGCCATTCAGACCAGAGTTAAATAAAATGAAAAATCTATGAAAGTCTGTGAAAACTCCCCCTTTCTGAGCTAATGTCTTTAAGCCCTGTAGCTAGTCTCTGGTCCAATGAGCTGCCTTCAGCTAAATAAGTTACATAAGTACATGGTTCATTGTTAGAAAACAGGCGCTGAGCTATGTTTATTGGCTCTGCTATAGTATTTGTTTTAAGTGCTCAGTTCAGTCTGCTGAAATACTGGATCCACATCTGGACCACAGTCTGCCAGTTGCCAACCCCTGCCTTAGACTTTCATTATGAGAATTTTGAGTAAAGGGAAAGTTTTCAAAACCCTCATCCATTACATTATACAGCTGTGGTAGATTAAAGATGTTTAAAATGCAAGAGTTTTCCTTTAATGTGTACCAGAGCTAAATATGCACACTATTTTAAATTTGCACTCATCCATTTGGGATGTAAGTAGAAATAGCAGACAGACATTTTGGTTTTGAGGCGATTTTTTCAGAAGTCCCTTAGCCACTTGGTCTCTGTTCTGAGGAGTTCATATCAAATGTGAATAAACAACAGTTTGGTTTGTTTAAAAGTGATGGCACATAATGTTCAAATCCTGAGTCCAGCAATGGGCAAAATCATCAAGTTGTTGAACTGTAAGGAACTGTATGATTTCGTGCTAAATCAGACTGGATAAAAGCACCAAATGAGTAAAAACAGGACTAAATATCAAAATGTGCTGATAAATGTGAAGTCTTATCCTGTGCTTTACTATCTGTGTATTTTCTCTTCCTTTGGTTTGTCTCAGGAAGTGCTGGAAGGCTATATTTTTTCTTCTTAATTTTTATACTTTTTTCTGGTTAATTGCAACACAATCACTAAAATGAAGAAAGAGCAGGCTACATGCAACATGGATTCACATATGGTAGAGCAGATTATACCATGTGACTCCATGTACAAGTTTGAGCCACAGAAAGGCAACAGAAGCAGAAGCAGAAACAGGGACAGACAAAGTGGAGGGCAGAAAAACTGAGTTTAATAGAAAGGCATCAGGAACCGAACACAGGCCTGACTCTGGTTCTTCAAAGAACAAGAACATACACTCTAGAAGACGGTTATCCCAACAACACGTGCACACGCGTACAAACACACACAGAAAAGCACCTTACACCCCCCAGGATCAGTGTTACAACCTATTTCAGCAGCCCACATCAAATAAATCCCCATCTTTCCAAAAGTAAAGAAAGAGACATTTTAGCCTTTTTTTTCCAGAAGACATGAAGAAAGCAAGTGCCACATTAGATCAAATCTCTGAAGCATATAGAAGGAAATAAGTTTTAGACCAAATTTCAGAAACAAATCTCTTCTGAACACAGGAAAATATATATATATAATATACTTTAACAACATATACAGAACAAAGGAGCTTCACATAGTTACTCTGCCCTGAAACACCACCAGCTGTCACACACTGCTCTGTCTCACACTGCTCTTTCATTTAAGTATAATGACCACAAAGTTGTTAAAGAGTGATTCAATATCTACATCTAATTGTGTCTTTTGCTAGTGATTCACTGAATCAGTTGAGTCATTTAGTGATAAGCAATTCAGTATGAAAAGCAAACAGCTATTTGTAAGAGGCTCATAAGGGAGTCATACAGAAGTCATTCATTACCTAAACTGAACCAATTTTATAGTGATTCATTATTTAAATTTTCAATCTGAGCCATTTGCTTCATTATATAATATTTCATATTGAATCACTCCTAAATGATTCAATTTAACTATGCACTTTTCTGGGAGAAATCTAACAACCTAAATTAATGTTTTTGGAAAATGTGTATCAAATATGCAAAATGTGAAAATATGTGTCTGTGAGCAAACTCTCCCTCGTGCCTGGTCAAAATGACAGCTAAACCTGTGAATCGTTTTCAGACTATTTTCAGACTGTTTCAACACTGTAGCAGTAGGCAGATGATGATTTTGAAAATGTCTGTGTCAAAATATAGAATCTGACAGCATGCATGTCCTTCCTAAAGTCAGTGTGTGTTTATGCCTGTGGGTGTCTACATTTAGCAGAAAACGAGGAGAGGTGGGAGGAGTTAGCAACGCCTTTTTTTCAATGTCTTTTGTTTGGTGACTGTCACTGCAGCTTTGCAGCTCATCTGAGATCATCAGAGACTCAGATACAAGTTCAGATACTTGAGTCTGGGAAGGAAGCCTCTTTTTCAAAAGTGTGTGCGACAGCTAATTACCAATCCATACACGACTAGCATCTGAACACAAAAGGAACAGATTATTTAAAAAAAAAAAAAAAAAAAAAAAAAAAAGAGACCTGCAGTCACTTCTCTGGCCTTTTTCTCAATTGTGCTCAGCATGCTTTTATAAAATTATTTTACTTTTCTTTGACGGAATGAACAAAAAATGAACAACAGAATCATAAGCAACCAACCAACGATGAAAACACAGATGACAGCAGTCAATAACCAGAAAAATCACAGCGTCAAAGAATACAAGACTTTAGCATGCCACTACAGAGCCTCAGCTTGGGAGATTTAATTATTCATCATCATCGTCATCATCATCCTGTTTTCATACAATTAAAAAAGCAAGGAAACACACTGGAACAGCCCGAACCCTGTGCAAAAGTGCGTCACAAAGCAATGTGCGGCATGGAGAAGCAACAACACAGCATTTTACACTTCAGCAGTCATGCAAAACTACCCCCGGTACCCATAATGCACTTGGTCAGAGTCTCAACTCTCATGCTTGTATATCCATAGCAGTAGATATACAAAAAAAAGGTTTCAAACATTCCCAGTCTGTGTATAGTCTCTTTGTGTTCCAGACTCGTTGTCATGATCAAACTGATTTAGCCATTTACATTAAACAAAGCAAGCGTACAGGAAAAACCCACATCATAGACAAATAAACAGAAATGAAAGAAACAGAACAGCAGGACCACAAACAGGCCACCAATACTGACTGCTTCCTAATAGGAGCCTGTATCTCTATCTGGCACTCTCCTACACACACACGGACACACACACACGGACAAACACATACACATCTTTATGGAACACTGAAATCCCAGCACTCCAATCTCCATCTGCCAATCACAGCCACTGTTTACTCTGATTGACAGCTTGTCTAAGCTCCGTGAGCCTGCTGATGGCACGTGCGAGGTGAAGAGAGCGTTTTCAGTCCACAGAGCTTCAGAGAGGATTTCATACAGTACTGCTTTTGTTCCGTTCAGTGGTGCTCTCCTTCTCTCTCCATAGTGCTCTCTGTGTATCTACAGAGAGGTGGAGGGTAGCTTTTTCACACGTCTCTGGGCGAGAAATGAGGACTCAATGGGTTTGAGTTCAGGGGTTGGCTGGGAACTCTTCAGGGCTGAGTAGGTGGCAGCCATTGCCCCCTGTCACACACACACACAGAGAGAGAGAGAGAGAGAGAGAAATAAATAAATGCATTGTGGTCAGGGAAAACCTGTTCGATGTTGCTGCGGCCAAATTCTGATAAATAAGGACATTATTCTGACAAATGGGGTTAGTGGGTGGGCTGAGACAGCAAGACTTATGGGGATTAAGCTTTTGTAGTTAGGATGAGAGTTGCAGTATGTAAGTGTCAGCTGAAGGCAGGGATGGACTACTACTTTACACATCCATTATGAGCATCTATGATCACTGAGGGCCCCCAAGTAGCCAGCTGCGCATGTGCTCAGTAGCCCCAGTTAGTAATCCTGTTGTCCCTGGCTGAATGTTCAGGGTTTAGGGGTTGGTGTGTAAGGACTGAAGGATTTACCTTGACGAGCTTGGCATCCTGGTGCTGCAGCTGGCTGTTGGGTAGCTGATCTCTCTGCACAATCCATGGGTGTTTGAGCACCTGCCTTGCTGTTAGTCTCTGATGTGGGTCCACATGCAGCATCTTAGACACCAGATCCTACACACAGTGTGTGTTTAAAATAGACACACAGCATCTTAGACAATAGATCCTACACACAGTGTGTGTTTAAAACAGACACCCAGCATCTTAGACACCAGATCCTACACACAGTTTGTGTTTAAAGCAGACACGCAGCATCTTAGACACCAGATCCTACAAACAGAGTGTGCCTGGATGATAGTTTAATTTGAATAAAACAGTTATCATTGAACTGTTGTGGAAAATGATATTACTGTTCCGGAAATGGAATTTCAATGTATTATCTCTGAATGTGGTGGATGTTTACACTGAAGCCTTTATTATCTCTGATGGTGATATAATTATAACCTGAACCGGGGTCTAGTATTAGATCAGAATTTCTAAGGATAAACTCTGAATTAAATCATGATGGTATACATTCAGTAATTACCATAATTCTATAAAATAAGCTTTTTTACTTCTCCGTTTCATATCGATTAGCATTGAAGGATAACATTACAGATTTCGCTTGATGTCATGATGCAGTAGAAGCTCATGAGTGCAGTAATGATTAATAGTTACATCTCTCTGGTGCTTTTTCTTATTATTATTCATACCAATGATAAAATGAACAACGTTTTTCATTGCCAGTGTGTGTATGCCTTCTTTGCAAGAAAGTATAATAAGCTAACAACCTGGCTGCTAAAACACATGTGAGTGGAGCTGTAAAGGATACGTGAGTGGACAGCGAGGATGATGTACTCAGACATAAAACACATATACACATACACACTCAAATATATACTCAAATATACCTACGCAGTCATATGTACGCAAGCACACACACAAATACAGGGTGGTAACACTAACTTGTCAAGCTGCATCACACCACCTCATCAGTGATTATTTTCCTGTGCAAGTGTTTTATTCCTTACATAATAACCTGCTCATCTTAGTTCAAACCAATGAGTTAGCACCTTTTCATACACATTCATTTCAGCAGGAGTGCTCTGCTTTTTGTTGTCAGATACCCAGCTTTATCACTTGGGACAAAAAGTATTATTAGAAACTCTTCTGTTTCTTCATGTCTCATCAACACTTGTGTATTTAAAGGTATACCAGAATATCTAACATTGTATGCCAAACTATATTAAATCTACATTATAGTTATGCAAGTGTTATTCAGTTTAGTTACATAGGAAGGTAGTCAGTTAGTTAATTTATGGCAATATTCTGTTTGCATCGTATCCTTGTGAGCAAGAAAGAAACTGTCCAAGATTTATTATTAACATTCTCTATCTAATCTATGGATTATTGACCTATCTCTATGTGTCACCTTGGCTGCGTCAGACACCGCGTCCCAGTTGCCCCCCGTCAGCGTGAAATGTCCGTTTCCTATCCTGCCCAGGATCTCCTCTGGCGTGTCCTCTGGACCATTAGCAAAAGGAGTGAAACTGGAAAAGAGAGACAGACATCAGACAAGTGTTAAATGTTTGTTTTCATGTGTATTCATTAGAGTGTGAGGATGGTGATGAGTGAAAAGGTGGTGTGTAAGAAAATGTGTTCTCACCCTGCTAACATGGTGTACAGCAACACTCCCAAGCTCCAAATGTCACACGCCTCATCATAACCCTGCCTCTTCAACACCTATATTTACACACACACGCACACGCACACACGCACACACACACACACACACACACACACACACACACACACACACAATGTTATGCAATACTGGGAGCTGACCACTGTTAAAGCAATGTTAAATCAACACTTTAAATGTAGTCGATCAACCAAGATGTGGTTTGCACCTTCACTGGAACTATGAGGCTAAAGTAGCTACTGGACATTTATCCTTTTTATCTTTATTCTTAATTAATGAAAGTCAATCTTTTCTGTTCAGCTACCATGTAAAATTGTATTCCTTTTGCATTATCCTAAGTCACACTGTGTCCTAATCCATGTCTATTACACAAGCTATATTATGTTATTATATTATATTATAATGTATCACAGTGCTGTTGAATTTTTGAATGTGCTTAGTCAGAAGGTGATGATTGATTTTCTATAACAGCAGCTCTGACAGTAGTTACAGTTGTAATTTATTCTTGCACGTAATGCACTTTTTCTAATGTTACTGTTAGTGTAGTGATAACTTACACAGGGACTTGTCTGATGCACAAGCCACAGAAGCGGTTTTTAAAAACCATGTGTAATTGGTGACATGGTGAAGTTCTGTGAGGAGACATATATTTTTGGAAGGAGTCTCCAGTGTCAGCACTTTGCAACAGTCAGAGGCAAAGCTGTAACTTAGTTTTCTGACACAGGAAAAATTGGAATCATTGACAAATTCACGTGGTGTAAGAGGAATTTTATGGAAAACTAGACTTATTGCTGCTAGACTACCAAATAGTTTACAGTTTACAGCCCATGTCCTGTGTATTTACTGTCCTGTGTATTTACTGTCCTATTGTGTGTATTCTTTGTCCTGCACTTGTCTCACACTGTTGTGTATTTGTACTTTATGTAGTCTTGGGTACTGTTGTGCATTGCACCATTGTCCTGGAGACACGACATTTCATTCCAATGTATACAAGCTATATAGATGAATGACAATAAAAACCCACTTGAATAAACCACTTTGGGATGTGCTGTTATAGCATTAGCAGTCACTCTACTTCATGTCAGGCCACATCATACCCGTTTTTGATTATTTTCCTATAACAGCACACGCCCAAGTATTTTATTTCTTACAGCGCATTATTGGCATTTTTTTTCTGTTTTACTTACTTACACTTTTATATTCACTTTCTTATACATACTAACACACATGTAAACTTTCTTTATGGGCAGTTTTTGCATTTTTGCCGGTAATGTCATATAATTTGCTCATAATGTAAGTTATTGGTAAGTCTACATGAAGTCTCTGAAGCCCTGAATGTGGTCCAAGGCAGATATTTACAGAGTAGATTATGACTGAGACTGACTTTCATTGGCTGACTGAATGCATTTGGGGTAAGGAGAAAATAGTGCACATTTTTGGCCAATGCTTTACCTCAGGAGCGACAAAGTTAGCCGTGTAGCAGGGAGTCATCAGGAGGCCGTTGTCTGCACGGAGCTGTTTAGCGAAACCGAAGTCACAGATCCGCAGAGACTCTGGATTTCCAGATTCATCAACATACAGAATGTTACTGGGCTTCAGGTCTCTGTGTACTACCTGCAGAAAGAATGCAGTCAGCATTAGACACACACAGAAACACACAGACACACACACAGTTCCAATCTATAACAATCCAGGATTTAGGTGATTTTGCAGATTCTGTAATTTATCTTGGTGAAAACAATGTGATATTGTGTGTGTGTGTGTTCTTACCTTCTCAGATGTTTACTGTGAACTCTTAAAACAAGTACTGAGTTGATACAACTGATGTGTGTGTGCGTATATTTGTGTGTTCTAACCCCCTGAGAGTGCAGATACTCCACAGTCTTGGTGATGGTGTGCAGCACAGCGCTGGCTTCTCTCTCAGAGAAGAATTTCTGTTTGAGGATTCGATCAAGCAGCTCACCGCCTCGCATCAGCTCCGTCACCAGGAAAACCAACTTTCCATTATCATACACCTGTACACACAAACACACACACCTGAGCAGCTGACTTACTCTTATTCAATTTGCACATTGAATAGGTCTTTAAAATCTAACACTACATTAGTAGTTACATGACATTAGCTTTACAGACTCCAGACAGACAAGCTCAGGATGGCATTAGGACAGCAGTGACGAGAAAAACTGCTCGGTGTTTCTTCATCAGGTTTGTGTTCTTTACTTGGACATTTGTTATTTAATATAATATAATATGGTATATTAATAATTGTATGATATTTTGTTTTTTTAAAAGCCCAAAATGCAATAATGCAGTATTTGGACATTGGATCAAGTTTAATAATCAGTCATTTCTAGGGAAAAAAAAAATAATTTACAATTGTGTTCCAGACGATTTCAATTTTATAATTAAATATCAAGAATGACAAAGAATAATGTCAGTATCACTGTTAATGTGTTAGTGTGTAACAGTGTTAAATGCTGAAAATGTTATTAAATGCAAGAAGTTACTGAGAAGGTTTATTGCAAAATAGTAGCAATCTCTCAGACTGATTATATTTTACCATTAAATTACAAGCCACATTTCTTGTTTTATTAATTTCAAGAGGGGAAAAAAGAAAAGCTGGTGAAGGAATGACGTTAGACCTAGGTGCAAGACATAATCAGTATGACGGAATAATTATTTTGTTTTCTGTCTTTCTTGGTGCTGAAGCTTTAAAGGGAAGTGTTTGTTCATACTTACATCTTTCAATGTGATGATGTTGGGATGCTGGCCGTACCGCAACAGAATCTCAATCTCTTCTGAAGGATCTGTGTTTGTTTTATCGATGACCTTCAGCACAAATCACATTTATTACTCATTAATACTCATCAGTAACCACAAATCTTCATCAATCATCTACTGACATCCAGGAAGCAATCTTACAAACCCCTGACCCTGCAGTGTGTGTTTGTGTTTGTGTGTGTGTGTGTGTGTGTGTGTGTGTGTGTGCGCGCCAGGGACAGACCTTGACTGCGTATTCCGTGTTGGTGGCTTTATGAATGCAACGCTTGCACACAGAGAAAGATCCCATGCCGATATCCTCCTTTAGCATATAGCCATCGTTGAACACAGTGTTCTTACCATGCAGCTGCTACACACGCACGCACACACGCACGCACGCACGCACGCACGCACGCACACAAGAAACATTAATAATTCACAATAAGGAGTAACTGCACACACATGGGGTGTTTCATCAATATTATTAATGTTGCATTACACCAAGCATAAACTACGCTCTTTGCTGTTTCTTTAAAGCACAGCAGAAATATTCTCACATAATTCTGCTGACAATGAACATTTTCCTGTACAAACATCTCCATCTAGTGGAAACTGACAGTAACTTTATGCTCATGATGTTAAATGTGTTTCCTGCTGGTCCACATCTGCTGCTGCACCCAGTGATGTTTATTCTGTATGCGTTGTTTATTTTATACCACTGATAGAGAACGAGTTGCTGCTTTGCTTTCTTTTCCTTTTTGCTCGCCATGTAGATGATTCGGATAAAACAATAATACAACAAGAAAATTCAAAACTTAGAATTCGAAACCCAGCAGGAGGACAGCAAGGAGGCGGAGTTTAGCAGATGATTGACACATACAGAGCACTCACCTGGACCACAGGGTGGGGAGGGGGCTGAGCCGGCTCCTCTGTGCCCTCCTCTTCCAGCAGCGCCGTGGCCACGAAACTGAAGCCACGGAAGAGCTGATGAGCTCCGGCACTTGGGGGAACACCGGGGGAGTCTAACACACACCATCCAATTCGATAAATTCAGTACAGAGTACACACTTAAAAACCTGAGCCAGTAAGAAATCTTGCTTTCACGCTCACTCGTAAGCACACTCGCTCACATGACTCCCTTCACAGCTCTTTATTACCAAGTAGGACATTATAATATAGACTTTACAGATGTGGTCCTTTCTGAAGTGATAAAGCCTACGAAAGGCATTTGGAAGGGGAAACATCCAACACAGTCATCACATTATTCCAAACTGAAGCCATAAAAAGCATTTATTTTAGACTGTAAAAGCAGTGCTTCAGCAATCAGGCTACTTTATAAAGTTAGGATGTGAACTGCTAAATGAATATAGTAAGGGAATCAAGGCATTTGTGCTGCTCAGTCCATCTGCTCATCACTAGAGAATGGGTTTATTTGGTCTTCTTCTCTTAAGAGTCTGTCGTGACTGTTAAAAAGTATTGTTTAAGTCGTGAATGGTTTTTAGTTTTATTCATTACAGAAAAGGGCTCTGGAGTTCTCACTGTGGAGGGATTAGTGCAGAGCCACGATCACTTCAGAGTGGGCCAGTGATCATGACTCCGGCACTAATGGACCACAGTAGACGTGTTAGGATTTGAAATTTCCACAGTATGAGAACCTGGTCCAAAAATAATACTGTTTCATAGGTATTAATCAACCGTTAATAATAATAATAATAGAGAAATGTACTTAACAGAAAATTATTACAAAGGTCTTCAACAATAAAAACATTATGAAATCTGAAATATTTCATTTGTATTATTAAACTTTAATATTGCGTTGTATAAATAAGTACTGCATGACTGTTCACCTGAAAATGGAATGAATATACTGTACATTTTTCCATCGTTATTGTCTGCCACTAAATAATTAAGTTAAGACTGAAAACAAAAGGGTGGTCTCTGACTTTTGCACAGTACTGTATATAACCGGTGAATGTTTCATTTCTAGGCTTGACATTTGACCTCTCACCTTTGGGGGTGCGGGAGGTGAACTCCGAGTCGAAGTAGAAGGTGTCGTCTGGTCGAGCCACGGCTGGTTTAAATGGTGGCTTGATCTCTCGACGAAAAAGTTTCTGAAACACACATACATGTGCACACACAGGGGACAGACGTTAGTATGTTAGTAACCCAGCAGCACATAACAGCTGATATGCAGACACAATCTGATTGGTCAGAATATGGAGTAACTAGGAACTAAGTTGTTTCATGGACATTCCATACTTTAAATAAAACTATAATTTGATACAAGATATGAAGTTCTTTATTTAATGAAAAAATTGCTGTGGTATAAGAGGAATAAAACACTTCAGGATGCTGATTATTTTTGTATTACAGCCTGCCCTGTCCTGTTTCATTCCTTACATAAGTATGTGATGATGCACAGTCTGTACAAAACTGAAAGCTATTAGAAGCTTGAATTGTTTGTTCGCTATATTAGCCTTGTAGTTTGTGTTCAAAGCTAAAGGAATACAATTGTCTAGGTCAACATTTAAGGTTTCATTCAATTTTATCGAAACTCACTCTTCACATGTTGTTATAAGTTGAATGGACAAACTCGTCTACATTTTTAACAGCACAGGGAGAATATAAAACCACCTGATTATTTCTAATTGCAGTTAATAAGCAAAAAATCAACAAGTAATCCTAATCTTACATTCCAGTCAATGGTTGAGAAGAAGGAGTGACGTTTGATCTCCTCAGCACCGTCTGGCCCAGAGCCTGCAATCAATCAGTAACATACCCAGAAATCAGAAAGTAAGTTGAATTTGTGATGCATTGTATACACACATGCATTGTATGCATGGTTTGTCTGAATCTATGAGAAGTGTGTGTGCACATATTCTGTCATTAGTGAGAACCATCATCGTGGTAACATTGTGCCAAATGTCCTCACAATCACTCGGTTCTCAGAAGCATTACAGTGTTTTTATAGCTTTAATTAAAATAAAAAAAAAACTAAAAGAGCCAAACTGTTTCCTTTTGGTTACTGAGGTTAATGTGGAGCATAGCATTAATTAGCTGGATTACTAATTATGTTAATGGAAGTTCCTCACAAGGATAGTAAGACAGTAAGTGTGTGTGCGTGTGTGTGTGTGTTACCTAGTCTGTTGGTGGGGTTCCTCTTGAACAGTGCTCTTAGCAGACTCTGAGCTTCAGCGCTTAGAAACTGGGGCATCCCTAACCGTGCCCTACACAGACACACAGACAGACAGACAGACAGACACGGAGACAGACAGACACACACACAGACATAGAGGGAGGAAGGGCAGGAGAAAACATAAGAAACTAAGAAAGAAATATGAATGAAGAAGAAACAATTTTAAAATAAGTAAATTGCACCATTCAGCACCAACATGGAGCAGGGCGAGACTGACATTGTGCAGTTCTATGCAGTATTACTTTGTTGCATGACTATCATTTTAACATTAATGTAATATTTTAAAACCATATGTGTGCACATAAAGCTCAATTTCAAGCTTTTGGCCCCTCTTGCCAGAACTGATGTTCCACTAGAGGCACACAAAACAGACCATCACACAAAAACAAATCCATCAGTACACCAGGGTTCAGCCTAATAGTTACACTCCAGCCTAATAGTTCCTGCTTCATGAATAACTCAGAAGGTTCCTGGAACTACAAGCCAGAAACTAAAACTGTTCCTGTAAAAGTTTCTGCAGTGGAAATGTAGCTCATATTTCAGGGTTTTCCAGCTCACTCGCACACACCTGAGTGAACTGGAAGAGCTGTGTAACTACCTGATGAGCTGTGTGTAAATCAGGAAAAAAAAAACCAGCATTATTGCTTCTAGTTCTTGGCCTAATGCTCATCAGTCAGTGGAATGAGAGCATGATGGCTTTTAGAGCTGTTTTGTGTGTATAAGTCTTTTGTATATTTCTAATGTTGAGATGATTAGATTTTCTTTTAAAAGGAGACGTATCTAAAAATGCAAGATGAATAATGAATATTATGTTTGAAGAGAAGAGGAGGATGGGGCAAAGTGGATTTGAGAGGAGAAAAGGGATACAGTTTCTAGACCATGTAACAGAGACTGATCGTTCACTTTCAGTGAAATGCAATCGTTTTGGAAATCTTTGTGTCATTCTCTGTGTTTATGCTATGACATTTGATTCTGATCACTTAAGAAAACCTTGAGATTTACTATGTGATTTACTACGAACATGCAGCGGCTGGACTTTCCCTCTATGAAGACGACACGAGAGCCTCGCCACAACTGTTTCTGGTTCATTTGCTTTCTTCCATAGATTAAAATTTCTGCTTACTTCAGGATGAGGTTCATTGTTTCCTTACGGTCCTTCCCTTGGAATGGCAGAGATCCTGTGAGCATTTCAAACTGGACACACACACACACACACACACACACACACACACAATACATGAATGATCTGGAAGACTTTTATAGTAGAGCATTATTGATTTTTCCAACTCCTACAATTTCTCACAGTTGGTTCTGAGCATGCTCATGTTTAGTGTAACGTTTTTATTTAGATTTTTTATCGGACTATCAGTTGTATGAACAAATCGAATAAGGCCTGTGTACCATTAGTACCCCGAATGACCACCAGTCGGCGCTGTGGATGTGGCCCTGCCTGTTCACCACCTCGGGGGCCATGTACTCCACCGTCCCACAGAAGGAGTAGGCCTTCTTCTCATGGTCTATGGATTCCTTACACAACCCAAAATCTGCATAAAGGCAAAAGTGAATCACACACAAATGTCATGGTAATGAAGTACAAAGTAATGTGTGAGGTGTGAAAACAAGAGGAATGAAAATACAATCACGATGAACTACAAACCGTTAAGCAGTGTTGAAAAACTACAGGTGACTCAGAACTAGGCGTGTTCTGATAATCTAATAATCGCTCATACTTGTGGTTCTCATAGTCAGGTCTGTGCTGTATACACAGAGATCCTTCACTTTATTATTATTTAAAGATTTTTATAATGTTATTGCCTATTAACAACAAAAAAAGTGAAAAGAACAAGAAATGTTTCATATGTGCATTAGTTTATACGCAGTGTGTGTGTGTGTGTGTGTGTGTGTGTGTATACCTGTGAGTTTGATGTGCCCCTCTTCATCTAACAGGATGCTGAAACAGAGCAATGAGTTGAGTGAGTGAGTAAATGCAAGAATATCACACCTTTTCTCTCTCTCACACACATGATGGTTTATTTAATATTCAAAGGCTAAATGTCATTGAAAGTTACATAAGATTTTAAAAAGAATTTTATAGTTTTGTGTGTGTGTGTAGAGCTGCAGCTGCACCACAGCAACAAGTGCAATGAGCAAAAAAAAAGGAGAAAAAACCAAATTAATTAAGAAAACAAGAAAAGAGAGAATGAAAAACGTGAGTAAAGAGGTTCAGTGGTAACTGAAGAGACCAAAACACCACACACACCTACATCACAGAAGTATATATCAGATCATATAATTATGCCGCATATGATATATTATTTGATTAAGTTTGGCTCATTCGGTTTCCTTTCGTCTCACTTTTCTTCTTGCCTGTTATTTCCCAAATTCCTCCTGCTCTCCCACGTTTCATTCATCACTATATTTCTTACACTACTTACAGCCAGCTCATGTAACACTCATTTAATCACACTGAATCATTTCTTCACTGCTTCTCTTCTACAGATTTTAATATAATTCCACAGTCAAGTGTGCTTTACTCTATCACTTTATCCCATTATGTGTGTGTTAGTGCCCTGCAGGCTTCCTCACACTCAGTATGATTTCAACCATTTCTGACATTTACATTTTTCTAAACCATGGCTTTTTCAACTCAACAAGTCTGTGTACAAGTTTTACTAAAACAAGTTTTACTAAATATTTTTTCCAATCCAAAAACTTTAATCTTTAAAGCAATAGGTACAGATGATAGTTCCTTGTAAACTGGTAGTGTCAAGTAGACATGAAAAGAGAATAAGAGAATGAGACAGTGTGTCTGTGTGTTCTGTACTTTTCAGGTTTTAGATCTCTGTAGATGATGCCAAGGCCGTGCAGATGATCCAGACCCAGAGCCAGTTCTGCCAGGTAGAACTTCACGTCTTCTTCCGTGAACATAACCTGATGGCGTGGAAACACACACAGTCACAAGATGCATAAGACACACACAAACCCACAAAGTCACAAGTCAGACACAAATCACACAAGTCAGACACAAATGAATATTAGTAATGTGCCTTTTTCCAGTGAAAAGAGAAATGAGAACAATGTCTAATATGTACTGAATCATAGTTTTAAACTGTGTATGTAGTGTGTTAGAGTTTATAAAGCGTGTACAGTCGAGGCCAAAAGGCTAAAGACATTCAAATTCCACACGTTTCATGTTACCACACATTTCCTTTATTAAGATAAATAGGGTATATACTTTATTTCCATAAAATTGCATCATAATAGCTAAGATATTTATTTTAGCTTTTATTTATTATATCAGATTTTCAGTGGGTCAGAAGTTTACATACACTTTGTTAGTATTTAGTGGCCTTTTAATTGCTTGAACTTGAATCACACTCTTGGAGTAGCCTTCCACAAAATTCTTACAATACTTTGGAGTTTTTGCCCACTCCTCCTGACTGGTGTAACTCAGTCAGGTTTGTGGGCCTCCTTACACTTTGTTGTCTTTAAGCCATTTTGTTACAACTTTAGAGGTATGCTTAGGATCACTGTCCTGCTCCCACTTGTGACCAAGTTTTAAATTTCTGAATGATGTTTTGAGGTGTTGCTTCAGTAATTGTAGAACATTTTCCTTCCTCATAATGCCATCCATTATCTGAAGTGCACCAGTTTCGGGTAAACCACTCCC
This sequence comes from Pangasianodon hypophthalmus, assembly GCF_027358585.1. Classification (NCBI taxonomy): domain Eukaryota; kingdom Metazoa; phylum Chordata; class Actinopteri; order Siluriformes; family Pangasiidae; genus Pangasianodon; species Pangasianodon hypophthalmus. The sequence goes on along the minus strand of NC_069719.1, from coordinate 6,350,248 downwards.
CCACATCATGATGCTGCCACCCCCATGCTTCACAGGGATGGTGTTGTTTGGATTAAAAGCCTTAGCCTTTTTCCTCCATATATCACCCTGATTATTATGGCCAAACAAGTCAATGTTTGTTTAACCTGTCTAGAAAACACTCCCCCAAAAGGCTGGTGATCACCTGCAAAACTTCAGTCTGGCTTTTTAATGCCGGTCTTAGAGTAGGAGCTTCTTGCTTGCACAACAGTCTTTCAGGCCATTGCGATGTAGGACTCTCTTAATAGTGGATGTACATATTTTTGTACCTGAAGCCTCCAACTTCTTCACCAGTTCCTTTGTTGATGTCTTGGGGTTCAGTTGAACCTTTCAGACCAAAGTTTGTTTATCCTAGGGAGATAATTTTTGCCTTCTTCCTGAATGATGCAGTGTCTGTGTGGTCCCAAGATTTTAATAATTGCATACGATTGTTTGTACAGATAATTGAGGTACCTTCGCTTTTTTGTAAATTGCTCCTAAAGAGGAACCGGACTTGTGGAGGTCCACAGAGAAAGAGAGCGAGAGAGAGAGAGAGAGAGAGAGAGAGAGAGAAACAGTACCTCTTTTGACAGTCTGGTGAAGAGATCACCTCCCCGCAGAAAATCCAGAATCAAATATAGCTTCCCCTCTGTCTGAAAGGCTACACACACAGACACAGACACAAAATCAGATTATGCTAATAACACAAAAGGCCTTTTCTCGTCATTGTACAGGTCTGTCTATTAGTTTAGTTTAGTTATACATCCATCTATCCATCCTTCCACCTCTGTCTAATCATCCATCATTCCTCCCGGCTTCCTTTAATCTCTCCATCATTTCCTCTATACTATTACCCATCTAACTGTCCATCTATTGATCTTTGTCTATTCATCTGTCTATCCAGGCTTCCCTTTACCCATGCATCCATTTATCTGACAATTTATTCACACATTAATCTAACAACCCATCCACAAATTCCATCTATCCTCCCATCCTTCCATCCATCCAACAGTCCATACACCCACCCAATCAACAACCCTTCCATCCATCCATCCATAATTCCATTCTTTGATCCTTCATTCCTTCCCTCCTTCCAACCATCCAACCATCCACCCATTCATCCATCCATTCTTGTATCTAAAATTAACACTAAAAGAAATGTCATTCACAAAAATTAATTACAACTCTGATTTCATTATTAGAGTGTAGCAAAACCATGTCCAACCCTGCAGAGAAAGCAATACAAAAGGAAAGCAAAATCCCTCCAAAACCGAATTCAGATGAAAGAGGGGTAAACATGGTATGGTGGGGGGAGAGAGCTTGCTTTGACTCACCATAGTGCAGTTTGACTACAAATGGGTGGTTGACTTCTGCGAGGATGTTTCGCTCCATTTTAGTCCGGACACGATCACGCACTGTTAGAAGAAAAAGAGAGAAAGATGGAAAAACAAGTCAAAAATCATGTGACTGAGTAGCAGGTAATACATGAAAACCATAGCTGCCATTCTAATAAAAAAAAAAAAAAAAAAAAAATCAATGCTGTACATCAAAGAATGACAGACGAAAAAGCAGACGAAGCAGTGTTTATCTCAGAAACTGACTTCACCCATCAGACTTTATCAAATCCTCTTAAAGACAATGAAAATATATTCAGTCTGTGTGTAAATATTTTGACTGGCTGTGTATTTGTAATCAGTTATGTAATTTGTGAACTACTCTATACTACATGCTGTGTGGAATTTTGAACATCACAGTCCATTTGTCTAAGTGTCTTACAAAATGTGAAGGAAACTAAAACAGGAAAACAAATTAAATATTGTGATTAGCACTTGTATAAAGAACAAAATGAAGCTTTGTTTTTCCGTAGATGAGAAATGTAGAACAGGCGACGGAGTTTGAGACAGTGAGTCATATCTGGATCAGGATTCGTCTCTGCCACGAGAATCAGAGAGCTAGAACTGACGTTACAGATATAATTTTGCGTGGCTGAGGGATTTCCCCTGAAATATGAACTTGTGGTGTCGGGAGACAGGTGAGAAATTATCTGACGACAAGCTGTATGTTGAGTAACAGTTAGGGTTTTCATTATAGCTCTTCTTACTGTTCATATTAACAGTATGGTATGTAATTTTCAGACTTACTTGAGCATGTTAAACAGTTCTCAAGATTCATGTGTTAATGAAAACCTCCTTACAATCCATCTATTGTGAACAGGAATGTGTTTGACCTTGGGTTAGCAGCCTAAGTAAGATGTTTTAAGAAAGGGCTTTTGTGGTATGTAGTTGAGTTAGGAATGAACACTGAAGGGACAACATCTAGTTGAGGACTGAATGCTGAACGGACAACACCTGGTTGAGCCCAGGAGCGTCTCTACTTTCTGCGAAGGCTGACGAAAGCCCATCGCCCACCCCCCCTTCCTCACCATGTTCTACAGAGGGACTATCGAGAGCATCCTGAGCAGCTGCATCACTGCCTGGTTTGGAAATTGCATCGTCTCAGATCGCAAGACCCTGCAGCAGATAGTGAGGACAGCTGAGCAGATCATTGGGGTCTCTCTCCCCTCCATCATAGACATTTACGCCACACGCTGCATCCGCAAAGCCACCAGCATTGAGGATGACCCCACACACTCCTCACACAAACTCTTCACCCTGCTGCCGTCCGGCAGAAGGTACCCAAGCATTCGGGCGCTCATGACCAGACTGTGTAACAGTTTCTTCCCCCAAGCCATCAGACTCCTCAATACTCAGAGACTGGACTGACAACACACACATACTCAACTGAACACCATCCCACTCTCTTTGCAATTTTTGCACATTTCTGTATTTACTACCTACATTTTTTTTTCGCTGCTACTGTATTTATAAAAAATACTGCATAATTCTTGTCATTATTATACTCTCTACCTGGCTGCTACCTCAATAACTGATATGTCCATATACAGTATAAGCTTATCTGCTTACACAACATGATCAAATCAAGTGGCTTTATTGTCATTTCAACCATATACAACTAGTTAGTACAGAGTGAAAAGAAACAACGTTCCTCCAGGACCAAGGGGCTACATAAAACCAACACAGAACTACAAGAGACTACACATTACTACATAAAGTGCACATGCAAACGTGTGCAAACAGCATAAGACAGTACAATAACTACTAAACAGTGCCGACCAGTACACAGTTCTAGTGTGAAAGTGTCAGATGTAACAGTAGTGCAGTTTATTATATTGTTATTCTTTTGCACTACTGTTACATCTGACACTTTCACACTAGAACTGTGTACTGGTCGGCACTGCACTGTCTCTTACTGTGCCTATTGTCCTGTTTTAGTAGTTATTGTACTGTCTTATGCTGTTTGCACACGTTTGCATGTGCACTTTATGTAGTAATGTGTAGTCTCTTGTAGTTCTGTGTTGGTTTTATGTAGCCCCTTGGTCCTGGAGGAACGTTGTTTCTTTTCACTCTGTACTAACTAGTTGTATAAGGTTGAAATGACAATAAATAAACAAAAATTTAAATAATAAACCAAATAATCACACTGTATTAACCAATGATCAAACCATCAGTGAGTAAAATAAACCCACAATGACCACAAATATCACCTTAATGAATGTGTTTGTTAAGTGGAAAAATTTTGAACTGAGGCTGAAGGTTTAATACTGAAACCTACAGCTCAGTACATTATCAACATTTAGGAAGATGCTGCTGCTTAATTTTGCTAATCTATATGGATTTATTTTTACTTACGGATTAAATAGACACATTAAATGCACATTAACTTTGTCACTTTCTTAACATAACTTAAGATTTACGAATACTGAAGTTCATGTAATTTATGTCAACTAATGCAAATATATTAGGTAAGAGAACCCTGGCGTAAAGTGTTACTCAATGAATCAAAGCAACACAAACTTTGTAGAGATGAGTACTGAACACGAATACAGCAAGTGATTAGCTATCGGTTTTTAAATCAAATTCCCTTTATAATTAAAATGGCCAGTTGTACCACTTTTATAAATTGAGGCTACATCCACATTAATCCAGATGGATTTGAAAACTGCATTTAAACGCTCTCCGTCTACACTGGCATTTTCAAACGTTTTCCAAAAATTGTTCGTCCACACTGAAACATTTGAAAACGCTTACATCCCTATATTGCACATGTGTAAAAAAGTAAGAAGCTTTGGCCTGTGTCATTTCCGTCAGGCGTTTATTTAATTTCAGTCTCTTTGAATTGATGCGGCAATGTCAAGGAATAGCACCGAGTTTTTTTTAATGGACATGAATAGGCGGAGCTGTTTCTGCAAAGTGAGCCAAGACTATAAAGTTGTTTGTTTTGAGTTGAATGTGTCACATGACTGCATCACATGACCAAGAATATGTCATTGTTTTTGAATATCTCCGTTTTCTCAGTCCACACTACCACGCGAAGGCCAAAACCTAGAGAAAATGATGCATTTTCAAATTTATCCAGATTAATAATGATAATAACTAATAAACACTATAGTTTATAAGTATTATTGTGAAAGTGGTCAGAGACGCAGTGGATCCGGAGCATATCCCGGGAACACTGGGTGTGAGGAGGAATACACCACTAAGTGGACACCAGTCCATCTCTGGGCACCGTGCACGCACTTGAGTATTAACACACGGGGGCGATTTGGACTAGCCAATCCACCTCCCAGCATGTTTTTAGGGAGATGGAAGGAATATAATATATATGGAAAAACCCTTCATGTGGTAAAATTGCCATTTTCAACTATATACACTTCTGAAAACTACAGACTGAAATATGTTTCTCTTTTGCATGTATATCAAGAATAAAGTTAGAGCAAATGTGCTTACCCTGCAAAGTGAAAAAGGAAAAAAAATCCCATTCAAAGATCTCATTCCAAATGCAGCGCAGGAGCGTCACGGACATTTTGACAGCCGCTATCTAAACGGCAAACTTGTTTGATTAGTCTCATGTCTGTTTCACTATCCTACAACTTGATAAAAAGTCTGACATTCTCTGTGAGAGGAAATCACACTTATCTAACAAGGTTTTAGTTTTATATCTTTAGGCAGACTGAATTTTTACCACCGCTTTTGTTAAAGTGACTGCTTACACAACATGATCTTTGCAGGAAGATAATCTAATCAATTTAAAGAAAATAAAGAAAGCATGTCCCACATTGTTTCGGTGAAATATATTTATAGTTTCCTAAAGTCGAAATGTATCTCTTTTGGCTGTCTACCAGAATTCAGACAGTCACATTGAGCGGGTTTTTCCAGACCGCCGTATATTTATGAGCGAAACAACTTTTCTATCACCAGTGCTACCCGCTCGACAGTTAACATACAGCTCTGTTTTGATCCCCCGATACTGTTTCACCGCTAGTTCTGAGTAACAGTGCTGTAGTCATTATGCAGAGTGAACGCTGTAAGAGGGGGTGTTACTGCAGATTAAAAAAATTCTTTCTAATTGTTATAGTACTAAAAATCATGGAAGGATTCATCCATCCATCCATGTATTTTCCACACTGATTATGCTACACAGGGTTGCGGGAAGCCTGGAGCTTATCCCAGGGAACTCGGGGCACAAGGCAGGGGACACCCTGGACATGGTGCCAACCCATCGCAGGGCACAATCGCACACTGCGGACAATTTTGAAACACCAATTAGCTTATGATACATAAGCTTGTGATCTTTGGACTTGGGGAGAAAACCAGAGTAGTCTGAGGAAACCCCCGAAGCATGGGCAGAACATGCAAACTCTAGCCCCCGAGCCTGGAGGTGCAAGACAAATGCTATAACCACTAAGCCACCATGCCCCCTGAAATGATTCACTGAATCATAAAAGGATTTGATTAAACAAGATCTAGTTTTCAGTCATGTGTGCAGGACTTGAGACAAAAGCATGTAATCAGTGTTCAGACAAACTGCTGCTGTAACTCTCATGCTTAATGTATGTACGTGTATCTCTGTGTTGATAATGATGGTTAATATTTCCCTCTCACAGGGATTGTATGCTGTCACTCATACATTAATACATGGTAAATCATGGTACAACAAAAAAAAAAAAAAAAGAAAGGAAAGGAAAATTAAAAAAAAAAGAGAGATGCACACAGCCAGGTACAGTTTTTTTGTGGCAAAAATCAAACGAATCATTTCAGTTTACTTGAGTCCATCGAAATGAGACAACAGTGATGGATAGCCATGGAAGCTAGGGGTATATTTTACTGACTGTAATACTATGGATAAGCAGAAATATTATTTGAACTTTTATAGTATTTCCATATTTAAAGACAATAAAATCTACATTTGAAAGTCCAGGTCATACTTTTAAGTAGCTTTTAGCAGCACTTTTAATAGGTTAGCATCTAAAAAAACCAAAACTTTTTAGCTAGTTCCATGCAGTAAAAGGGCTCTGAATAAATGCATGATATTTATGGCATATCTTATCTTTAAAATTATGCACTAAAAGTCTAATTAATTATAAATGACTGAACAAAGCATGTGTCCGAGGTATATATTGCATGTAATTAGATCATTGTCCGAGTCGCTCTTTTTCTGTTGCTGAATCAACAGTGATATTCAATGGGGCACATCATAAATAAAGAGATAAACAAATAAACATGAAGGAAAGGAGGACGTGCAAGAAATGGAAACCTGGGCTAGGTGTAATTAGTTGTGGGTAATTAAACAGAATGAAAAAATTCTACAATAAATTTTGACATGGCATAATGTTATTTTTTTCCCTGAAGCCACCTGCTGCAGTTTCTGTGTTATGAACACACAATGTAGCATTAAACTTTAATTATTAATTAAAAGCAGAAAATGTTCTAAGTCATTCTAAGTTAAATGCCCGTCTGTGTGTGTGTGTGTGTGTGTGTGTGTGTGTGTGTGTGTGTGTGTGTGTGTGTGTGTGGTTGAGGGCAGAGCTGCAGCTGCATCTGAACCACAACGCCGAATGCAATGAGCAAGAAAGCAGGAACGAGTGAAAGAACAACCTCGCAAGCAACAGAGAGAAGAAAAGAACAAATTAATGAAGAAAACAAAAAGCAGAAAATAGAGAAAGAAGAATGAGGTTAAGGAGGTTCAGTGCAAACTGCAGAGACCAAAACCACACACATACACATACACACACACACACACACACACGGTTAACCACTACTTGGTGTCCTCGAAGTAAACAACCTGAAGATGTGAATGCAGCTACAGCTCTCACTGAACATCCTTGCAGATTGTGTGTGTGTGTGTGTGTTTGGGGAAGTGTCAGTGTATGCATATGCACATGTGTATCAGTGTTGTGTTTGTGCGTTTCACTGTGGGAAAATTTATATGCATAGCCACTGGCACGTTTGCAGCTCTGTGCCATCAGAAGCGAAAGCATCAGTGTCTTTGTGTGTGTGTGCATATGTGTTTGTGTGTGTGCATGCATATATATATATATATATGTATATACCTTTAAGTGTGGCCTTCTTGAGAACCTTCATGGCATAGAGCTGATTGCTGTCAGGCGGTGTCACCTTCCGCACCAGAAACACCTGAAATAATACAGTAACGGTCTTTACCTCCTTGTGATGGTTTGCTAAAGAAAGCGAGCCCATCTTCACGCTCTCTCGTTCACGTCATTATCAACATGCTAATAATTCTGTTGCAGTATAACATTAAAGGCTCATTGATGTTTAAAGACATTCAGAACAATTATTTACAGTAACTCAAATTTGAATTCATTTTTTAAACAGGTTTGTGCAAAAATGTACCATGCTTATTTCAATCTGTAATCTATCCCATGTGTGTACCTGGCACTGCTAGCACAGCTGGCACAGCTGGCACAGCAAGTTTCACCCATTACATATATTAGTATGTGCAAGAGTGTGTTCGTGTACTTATGAGTGTGTCGGTTTATGTCAGTTTGCATGCCCATGTGTGCACCTGATGCTTAGTTTTTACATCCACTTATCAAACTTATCAGCTGATCAAAACCAGACAAATGAAGATTGGATAAACAACTGGTCTTTTTACAATCTTTAACTGTCCAGTTTGAGTGTGCGCCCACTGTATCCTCCGATTCCTCTTCTGGGCTGACAGGAATGGAACCTGACGTGGTCTTCTGCTGTTGTAGTCCATCTGCCACAAGTTCTGGCGTGCTGTAGGTTCTGAGATGCTTTTCAGTTCACCACAGTTTTAAACAGTTGCCGTAGACTTCCTTTCAGCTTGATCCGGGTCTGGCTGTTCTTTTCTGATTTCTCTCATCATTGAGGCGTTTCCACCCACAGATCTGCCACTTGCTGGGCGTTTTTTTTGTTTTTCACACCATCCTGTGTAAACTCTAGAGTGTGTGTAAAAATCCCAGGAGATCAGCAGTTTCTGAAATACTCAAAACAGCTCATCTGGCACCAAAAACCATGCCACCGACACACAGATGTTTAATAACTGAAGCTCTTGACCTGTATCTGCATGAGTTTATGCATTGTGCCGATGATACATGATTGGCTGATTGGACAACTGCATGAATGAGGAGGTGTATAGGTGTTCCTAATAAAGCGGGTGGTGAGCGTACATCCACACTTCTATAAAGCTGCTTTGTGACAGTTTTGCTAAAAGTTATGTATATAAATAAAACAGAATTGAGTTCAATATAAGCACTAAGCATACATTTGCAGATATTATAGGGTCATAGGTCACAGCAAAGGTTAAGATAAGGACTACATTCACGTGAGAATGAGTGTGCTCTCTGCAAAGTTACAATATGGTGTTTGAGTTTATCATTAGAGTTCATTTGTAGTGAAGTTTGGGGTTAGATGGGGAGATTTACATTTTAGATGAAAGTTTCTGCTATGGTGAGATTCACAATTAAGGTGAAGAGAATACTAATAAGTATGTGTTTGCGTGTGTGTGTGTGTGTGTGTGTGTGTTTGTGTGTGTGTGTGTGAGAGAGAGAGAGATCTCTGGCAGCTGTGTATTTGTGTGTTTGCTCACCTTCCCGAAGGAGCCCTGTCCAAGCACCTTGAGCAGCTCGAACTGCGAGGGGTCCGCCTTCTCTGCCCCCTCCTTGACCACATGCGTGATGTTGATCTCTTTGATGACATCATCTTCCTACGACAGAAAGCAGAAATACAGTATGCATCATCATGCAGGACACTGCTAAGCCCATTAACATATGAAAAAGCCAGAGTAAAGAAAAGTGTGTTCTACCCCTGCCTCGTCTCTCATCCGTACATCACCACATTACACTCTGTTTAAACCCGAGTGCACTCTAAAAGGGTAATTATTCGATATTAGTCAATATAGGAGCTCTAGCTTACACAGCTTAAGTAGGTCAAGTACAACAACATTGGAACAATTTTTTTTTTAACTCCTTGAACCCGCTTCCCATTTCCGCCCACGTAAACAAAGCACAAACAGTTCAGCGCTTTAAACAGATCATGTTTACCTACATGTCCACACAGCCAAATTCAATCTCCTCCTCCATCTTGGCAAAGCACTACTAATGTTTACTCTAGTTTTACGATGTTTCTTGTCAAGTTTTTTTGGAAGAGCAGCATTGTTTTTGCTCACAGTAAAGGTTTTTCTGACATTGTTTCTTTCTGAACAGAGAGAGATGGTGTGGAGTGAAGTGCTGGCTGCAAGTGTCTAGAAAATGACTAACAAGAGGCTCACGTAAACACAGACAAGCATTTTGCAATGGACTGCAGTTTTCCAAACGCATTTTCTCAGCCATGTACTAGACTTGCTTAAACAATTACTTTTTTAAATCACATTTGACATATTTTCCAGGTTATCTGTATTGGGGGACGGGGGGGTTTGGGGGGGGTAAGTGGGGGCATTTGCACCTTTAATAGTTTTAGCCTCCATAAAGGTCTTTGGAGCTCAATAACAAAGAAGCACCGACTCCATGCCGTGTGCTAGTATCAAATGTTAGCCTTCTAGTCAAAACTGACCACTGATGGTAATAAGGTTAATTATAATTTGTTGGTGGAGATGCTGATAGTGATGGAGACTCAGACATATGCTTTGTTGCTCTGAGTTATAGCCGATGTGTGTGAAAGCAGCACAGCGAGCGAGGGTGTGTTTGGAGATCCATAGCTTGTCCAGAAATCTTGTTCCTCGACACATTTTTCTTCCATTGATTTATTTGCTTAATAATTTGTTTTGCCATTTACTATCAATGTTTACTAATTTTTCCTAAAAAATTTGCTTGATTGGTTAATTGGCAACGAAACGAAAGGAAACAGATGATGTGAGGCTTGCCACACATTCAATTTCATTTACTGTTCCGCTCCATGAAACCACAACAGCTCATTTTTCGGCATTAAATAATTCAACCTGACAATTTTATGCATGTTTTTGATGGATATACTCCTACTGAGAGTCCCCATAGTGTCATCAAATCATCCATCAATCCATCAAGTTTAAAAAAATAAATAAATAAATAAAACAAAATAAAATAAACACCTAGCTCTGTTTTATACGACGTACATTAGATCTCACAATCAACAAAGAACAAAAAAAAGAGCAGAGGAACCACACCTCAGAGAACGGTTATGGGAAACAAAACCCACCACCAGTTTACTGATATTAAAACCACAGCAGGAACTCAGAGCTCAAAATACATCACCCTGAACAGAAAAAAAATCACATACAGTAATGAATACAGTGACGCGTGAGTGTTCAAACATTATTCATTTTCGATACATTTGGAAGAAAAATCTCATCTGACACATTCAACAATATTGGTGCCAATATTGCTAACGAAAAAAGACAAAGAGAGAGAGGGGAAAGAAACAAGAATTTTACTACAAAAACCCTAGAGAATATTGATCCATACTAACAACATAAATGATAAGCAGCACATTCCCAACAGAGACCACGGCCCCGCACTCGTTTTCCATTGCGTAAACAAAAATACAGTTCGCAGTTCTCGAATTCACAAGTGAGCGTTCACAGATAGAGAAAGTGTAAAGAGAAAAATAAATGTTTCAGAAGCAACAGTGCGTGCTACACACCCTCCCCTTCAGTGAACTGTATTCGTGTTCAGGGTGACTGCTGATTGAGAAAAAAAAAAAAAAAAAGCAGAAAAGCAGAGCTTTCAGGGGTCTCCTGCAGGGCTGCACGATACTGAGGAAAAATGCAATATGCGATAAACTTGTTAAATAATGCAATATGCGGTACGATAATGCTATAAGTATGTAAAATCAGTTTAAAATACACCCACATATTATATATATATATATATATATATATATATATATATATATATATATATATACACACACTGAAAATGACATAAATGACATTATTTTGAGGAAAAGAAAGCATTCTCTCCCATCTCCGTCGCCCTAAAACTTTGACTTTTTGTAACGTTTTGAAATATTAAAACCATTCAGTTATTGCAAGCCCTTGCGATATGCATATCACGACATTTACATTTGCAATATTTCGAAAATTTCGATAAAGGAGCCCTGGTCTCCTGTATCGCCATAGAAACGACACAAAATTGTAAAGGTTATTGCTAAGCCATACATGTCGGTACCTAGGCTACTGCAAAAGTTGCAGAAAAAAATAAGAACAGAGTTGGAAGTGAGTAGTTCTGCTTAAAGACAGATAGATAGATAGATAGATAGATATATAGATAGATAGATCGATCATATTTAATGTACAGTAAATATAATCATATACACACACACACACACACACACACACAAGTCCTCTGAGTAAAGTCATAGTGACAGCACAGTGGCACAAACCGCAGAGAAGAATGAAAGTAAAGATGGCTAGCTACAGCCTTAACAGTGCCACAAGCAGATGCATTAGTATAGAGCGGAATTTTTTTGGGGTCACATTGTGTGCATAGAAAATAAATGCATCTGTGCATCATTTTTATCAACACAGGCAGTGTGGATAGCAAGTGGTCAGGACTCCAGATGCTACATTTTAGAGAGTCTTATTTACTTATATACAGTGGCGTGAAGTTTAAGCCCATAAGCACTATGATGGTATGAATCACTCACTCACTCACTCGCTCCAGAACCACATTCACAGATTTGTCTTTTCTGTCTACTAGGATGTGTACTTGTACGATAAAATCTGCAAAGCTGGACTTTTATGCTGTTTTTACAGAACTTGGGGCATTTCATGAAATTAATACACTACTTAAAAAAGCCTTAAGAGTTCATTCACATTAAGGGTTTAACAACTGCTTAAGAGAGCCCAGAAGCATTAAATATCCAAAGAGGAATCTTTTTCCTAAAAGTGTTAAATGTTTTCGAGAAGACTAGTTTTTCCCCCACAACCTCCAGCCTGTATTTCACATGTAATTCTGTGGGAAGTTGCCGGAAGGTGATTTAAAATTGCAGCTGTGTGGAGAGCTTTCAAAAGTTCAAAGTTTCAAAGTTCAACTTCTCAGAAAAACCTCCAAGTGATGTCATGCGTTTCAAAAAAAAAAAAAAAAAAAAAAGAAAAAAAAGAAGAAGAAGAAGAAAAAAAAAAACCCACAAACCCAGCCAACCAGATCAGAGCACAGTGCAAATGTCCAACTTGGAGTCCTTGTGAAGAAATTAGTCTGTTGCGTGTGACTTTCACCTCAAATGAAAGTCAAATGCCAAGACAAAACAAACCTTCTGTTCATCATTCACTCATCTTCAGCAAGCACTTTATTCTGGTCAGGGTTGCTGTGGATCTGGAGCCTGACTCGGAAATGCTGGGTGCAATGCAAGGCAAGAATACATCCCCATCTCTGAGGACACGGGAATGATGTTACTTAACAGTAACCCGAGCTCAGGATCGAACCCCGAAACCTGGAGATGTGAGTCACTAACACTACCCACTGCAGCACCATGTCGCACACAAAGATATCGCCTTTATTATTCATAATCCTTCACCTTATCTAGAGGGCAGCTCTTCTGTTTTATGCAAAAACACAAAATAGTCTTGATGTAAAAAAGTAATGTGCAGTCACATGATGTAACTCTTACTGTGGTTGATTTACTTAACAAGGTCTACATCATTTATGGACTGCAATATTTAACACACGGTATCTCGTAATCTTAGTCAATAATAATAATAATAAATAATAAATTGGTCAGATTAGATAGTCAAAACAAGGTAGACTGCTAGACAAAAGTTACTGAAACCTATATTTTAGCATTTTTCTTGAAATATGAATATAGGAACAGGGAAACATGAAATGAGAATTAAATATTTATTACATTCTGAAATGTTAGACTTTATTTAATTAAAACAATGTAGATCTAATCTAATCAGAACAGGCCACAATCTTTATGATTTTAATAAGGCACTTTTAGCACACCACATATTATTTTACACTTAATCCTAGCAAAACTTTGAGTGGGCTGTGTATTTTTTATTTAATAAAGAAGCAATGATTGTATTAATATAGTAACTGTGTGTCTAAGACAATTCAGAGATGTACAAATCATGCAAAGTCTATTTAATAAAATAAGTTCCAAGACTAAGAACAGGGCGAGTTAACCAAAGGTTTTTAACTGCTTATTGAAAACCATCATTGAGCTAGCATTTGTAAAAGCATTTTAGAATTTCAGGGTGAAGTAAGAACAACCACTATGCTTCTTTCACCAGTTGTGCCGTGACTGATCCTCAGGACTAACAGCAGGCCTGTTTTAGCAGAGTGAAGCACTTGAGATGGGCTATACTACGTCAGGCGATCAGCAAGATAGATTAGAACTAAACCAGTTGGAGATGTAAACATCATGAGCAGAACTCGGGTGTAACTTATAAAAGAAAGGCGTGCTCTTACTTTCTTGCTCTGGTAAGAATGCAGACTACTGCAGGAGGCTAGTGACTGAGAGTAAACACGTATCACGTGCACAGACAGGGTCAGAGCCTTATTATGGTGTACGATAACACTTTCTTGAACATGATGCATCATTTACAATCAAAGCACTACTCATTGAGCCAGGTGCAGGTAGATGCAGTACTGTCAATACTATGCTCATATGATAATATTGCAATTTGAAAATGTGTGTGTCTGTGTATGTTACAGGCATTTAAACAGCTGATTCATCTGTTAGGTAAAATTCTGACCAAAGCCTTGCATCACATGTCACCTCAACCACGGTGGATAAATTGTTTCCACGCTCTTGCTGCTTACACAGAAAACACACAACACACATTGACGCAAGCTGTCAAAGTATAACACAGCAACTTCACGCAAAGTTCACACGTTCTACATTGAACTGAAAAGAAATAAAAACATCTTGTGTTTAAAAGAAAGGCGTGGAACCATTAAAAAAAAGCTAAACACACAAGAGAAAATCCTCTTATAGCTTTTATAGGTCATTTTACACATTAACTGCATGACTTTTTAAATAAAAGGAACCACGTACAAGCATCTCCATACAGAATTTCCTCTCTATTCAATTCATTTAAATTAATTTTAGGTTAAAAAGTCACATTGCTTTGTCACAGCTTTAAAGAGGCAGGCTAGTGCAAACGAGGCCTAAAAAGCTCCATAGTATGCCATTTAAAGCGCTAGTGTGTTTTTTGTACTGACCGTCCACTGTTCCCTTGCAGATGCTGTGCTTGACGCTGTCGAGCTTTTGATGCTGCTAGTTTCAGTTCTTGGACAAGCGCTGTTTGAGACCTTCGCTAGTGCTTTATTCTGATGCCTTTTGAACAGGTAGAGAGTCAGTAGCTGCCTCACTCTGAACTTCCTTTTCTCTTTTTCTCCCTCCATCTCGTCATCTCTCTGCTAGCCCGGGCATCTCTCCATCGCCTCGCTCTGCCCGCTGTAATGCCATCTGAGCGCCAAGCCTGGCCTAAGGGTGTGTGTGTATGTGTGTGAGAGGGTTTGTGTATTAGTATGCATGCGTGCCAAAAGTGAAAGATATGAGCGGAAGTAGAACAGGAAGGAAGAGAGAGAGAGAGAGAGAGAGAGAGAGAGAGAGAGAAAGAAAGAAAGAATAAATAAAACACAAGAAAGAGAAGAATGAAAAAAAGACACTGCTTAAACCCACAAACTTGGCTGTGTCCCAAATGGTGATAGAGGAGAAGGTGAAATAAATCTATTTATCCCATAATGCTTTGCTCATTTGTGCACTCTAGCTCTTTGTCCAGTGTACGAATGCACACTACACCTTGTTGCCAGCAAGACCCCCACCCACACACACTTTACACTGATCTCTGTAGGCTTTATCAGGTTTTATAATCTCTTATTCTCATATGTATAATTTTGATCTGAAAGTTGCTAGGGATGAGACTGAAGATCAAGAAGGAAAAAAAAAGTGTTTCTGAAGCGTTTAGGCATCTGTGTCACACACTTCTGAAAAGATTTACTTCCATTTCAACCATGGTCTAAAACTACACCAGCTTTTTAAACACTTTCACTAATGACAGAATGAAGTTTTTTTTAAAATGTAGCGGATATGTTTTACATCACCTACACTGTGTCTTCACTTAAAGCTGTTAAAAGAAAGTAATATAAAATCCAATAAAATCTGCCATTACAGTGACATCTAAAGCCTGTACAGAGCCTCGCTCGTGTGTGCTAGAATATGATTCCAGTTTGTAGTTTAGATTATAAATTACAGTTCTCAGGAAAACAAAGCTGACGGGAACCGTTCAGTGTTCATTCTAATCCGTATCTGAGTTCATCATCATAGAGGAGACACTATCAGTGTCAGTTACACCGATGTTTATTACGCTGTTTTCTACAGCTAATGTGTACTCTCTAGTGCACTGTGTAGTTCTGTATACTGACCTGTTCATTTATTGTGTTGTGCTGCTCTCATAAGTATTAGAAAGATGACTAGGAGAACATAGAGGACTAAATAGGCAGGCGGGATTCGGCTTTTTCTGCCGACAAAATCTCATTATATACATTCCACATCGACCTGCTGGTGGCCCTAGACATTCTTGTAGTCGTCTTTTCGACACCTATGAGAGCAGTACAACACGATAAATGACAGTAAATGAACAGAACAGTATACACAACTACACACCACACATACAGGTATACATGTTAAAAGATCGATAGCAGGGTTTTCCCTACCGCAGAAAGGCTTAGGCGCAGTGCCCGAGTGTTTTTTGCGGAGCCCCTTAAGCCGAATGAACAAAAAATGGCATTTAGACGAGATATCAGAACAAATGTAAAAACAATGGTGAGAGATCTATGTGCTGACAAAAAAAAAAAAAAAAAAGTGGTGGCTTGATCTCAAACGGAAAGGTAAGCTGGCAACAGGAATGACCTGCCAATCAACAATCAGTGTTTGGACGAACGTTTGTGTGATCAGTGTGTGACAGATGCTCATATCCAAACTAATCAAACAGCTGATTGGATATTTCTCTGTACCATCAACTCAGGATGGTAGTTACAACCATCGACTCGGATAGGCAAGTTGTAAGCCATTGATAAGATAAGCCTCAACAAAGAATAAATTAAGTATGAACAATTTTGGCTAGGGAGTAATTCTTGTGGATGTTTACAATAACTAAAGAAATTGCTAACCTAGCTAACTTGCATAGATATTCATGTACTGAATTAAGTTATTTTAGCCAGCGAAACTAGCTAGTTGACGTTAAATAAAGATACCTGGACTGACCTAACGTTAGTATCTAACGTGGCTTGGTAGCTAAACAAAGTTAGGTTTTGTCTTTTTCTGATGAAAACTGCTGGCTAAAGCATTTTTCCGTATTAAAAAAAAAAAAAGTTCCAAAATGCAGCTGAAAGCGTCCCAAAAGAAGGTCAGGGCATTTTTTGAAAAATCCATAGGATTATTACGTAAAGCAGGTGACCGCTTCAAATAAGTCGTTACGAAATAATGTTGAAATAAATCAAGAAATTCTCTGTCTGCCTCCTTTATGTCCTTCGGTTGCATTTTCAAATGAATTACATACGTATTTCAACATGTTTATTCTATGTGTACAAGTTAAGGTAATCCACGTATATTTTCATTAAATCTCAAACATGTTAACTGGTGAAACGAATAGACTTTTGACTATAAGTAGAATAAGCATTGCCAGCCTTCTTTCACAATTATGGTAAGGATAATTGTCAAAAACAATATGAAAGAAACTTAAAATAACTTAAAATTTCCTTTGAATAATTTCAAACCTCCCCGACCACGACCATCCCCGAAACCCAGACAGCACCTAAGCTCTGTGGGGAGAACCTAGCTAGGGAAAAAGCTAGGGAAAACCTAGGACTTTTTTGTATAATGTAAGCCTACAAATACAGTGGCTGCTCTCTGGAACATTTCAAATCTTATCAAAGTCATACTAAAATGGTGTTACCTGTGTATGAATTAATGCATCATGGAACATGGAAGAACACAAATGGGCTTATTTTGGAATATAATAAATCATTTTGTCATTGTTGAAGAAAATAAAAAGACATGAGTTACAAAGTTTGAGTCAGTGTGTAAGAACAGAAGCTGTTTTTCTATCATTGTGGCCTGAAAGTGAGGTTTTTAGCTGCACAACGACGTTTAGAAACAATTATTTAGGGGGCTCATTGGTTAAGGTTTTGAGCTACTGATCAGAAGGTTATGAGCTCAAGTCTCAACATTACCAACTGATAAGAACAAGCCCAATATCCAGTACAAGTCTGTAAGATTTGTTGGCTACATTTTCCTTGATTTTGACAACACTCTTTGTTTTAATGGTTGCTATAGTGATGTAAATTTCCGTTTTGCGAACTGACTGTGAGTGAAGGCTGATTTATGCGCATATCTGCTTTGTGATACAGAGAAAAGGATTGCGAGTAAACGTAGCTCACAGAGACCTGCAGAACTATAAGTCCAGGGGTGGAGCTAGACCTGATACAACCCCTCCTATCAGCATAAGCTTAACCACTAACCCTGACCCACATGCTGTGCGACATGAAGCAACACACTGAATACATTTATCCAGGCTGAAACACACAGAACTGTCTCCATCTTTTGGCTCGACTCTGTCTACGTAGGAGCAGCTAGACGAGGTCCAACTCCACCCCATGGACTTTTTGTTCTGCAGCGAGCTGTAGTTGGCCTGCAGAGGGAGTGATGTAGCAACTAGCCAATCAAAGCGCACAGAGGTGGAGTTGTAGTAATGTGAGTGGGGAAAGAGCTGCATCACCTCGTCCCAACAATTTATAGCAACCAGTCCTTTCTGCCCATCACTGACTAAAAATTACCAGACTAAAAAAATAATAAAAAATAAAAATTATGACAGGACTAGATAACTTCTTGTAAGATTTCTCACGTTAAACAACTCTAACGTCAAATAAACGAGACGCTGATTCACATAAAAGCTTATTTCTAAAACACATTTAAACAATGAGTGTTGACAGCAAATCAAGCTAAAACCAAAAAAAGGAGCCTTTAAAGCTCACACTTAAAGTGTAGGTGTGTTCTTACCTTCCTGTTAATATTGGCAAAGTCCTTCTCCACCCACGTGATGTCACACACTTTCTGGAGGAAGAATTGCACTTTGTCAGAAAGAATCAGCTTCTACATCCCCCCTACATCCTGACAGGAATCGTCATTTTACTTTATGACACACACACACGTGCAGGAAGACTGACCACTATTGCCTCAACACTTATTTCCTATTTTTGCCCAACAGGAGATAAAGAAGAGTGAAACTGTTTCAACATGTCAGAGCTTTTCCTGTGTTAATCTGTCTTGTTCTACCAAAGGCGTTAGCCATGCTCCATCCTGAATCCATGTCTATTTAGTCTACTTACTAGAACATCATTTTAAGAAACGTTCCAAACTATAGAACACACAAAATCCATACAACACCATAAATTACCCGTGATACATTGTAAGCTTGTGCCCAGTTTAAGCTGTGGCTTCTTTTACAAAAGTAGCATTGAAATGACTGTGCAATATAATCAATCATGAAGCATGAATCAACTCAAAGTGGTCATATTCGAGTAAGCTGATCATCTCGTATTGTACTAGCTGACTAGCTAAGAGGCTGTTCAAGTGAATTTTTCCTCAGCAACTAAATGAATTATTGTGAAAAATCTTTCAAACACTAGAGTGTGGGATACAGCTCTGTTTATATGAGCACCATCACAGGCATTAACATTACTAAAACTGAGAGGTGTGCCAGGACAACACTTGCTCAAGGTAGCGCTTCCTGTGTTTCATCTGTTATTGCAACACAGTCGTGTGCGTTCAATTTTGATTAAAACACAAAAACACTCAGAAAGTTCAATCGAAGTTTGCCTGTGAGTAAAATGTGCAAACGCTGGTGTTGCAAAGGTGTTAAAAAGCTAGAAATTATTCTCCATAGCAGTGAGTGTGTTTGTAATTAAGCCCCACTTTAAAAAAAAAAAAAAAAAAAAAAACTTCCTCATTATGAAACACTCACAGCAGTCCTTGCACACAGGGCCACTAATACAAACATTTAAAAAAAAAAAAAAAAAAAAACCACAAAAAACTCTAATCAGTTACTAAATCCATAAATACTAATCCCTAACATGAACAGTTACTAAACTAAAACTACTAATCCTGAACATCAACAGTTATTAAATCAATCACCAATTCCTAAAATCAAGTGACTAAGCCAGAAACTATGATTCCCTAACATTTATTGTTACTAATCCAAAAAACTCCTAATCCCTAAAATATACAGTTATTTATCTGAACACTATAAATGTTATTCCAAAACCTACCAATCCCTAATATCTACTTTTACTGATGCAAAACTATTAATCTCCAACATCAACAGTTACTAATACAAACACAAACAACTAATCCATAGCATGTACTGTTACTAATCCAAACACTACACATTTCTAACATCTAGTGTTACTGGTGCAAAAGCTACCAATCCCTAATGTCAACAGTCACTAAACCAAAAACTACTAATTCCCAATATCAACAGTTACTAATCCAAGACTTACTAATCCCTAATATCCAGTTATCAAACACCACTATTCCCTAACATCAACAGTTACTAAACCCAACACTGCTAATCCCTAAAATCCACGGTTACTAATAAAAATCCTACTAATCCCCAGCATTTACAGTTAACAATGCAAAAGTCCTATCTAACATATGAAACAAAGACACTTATAACTATAAATAGATTGCATTTATTTTAAACTGACCACATGACTAACCTCAAAAGTGGCAGTTATACAAGTAAAACAAGTCAAACACACTGATTATAAATGCAAGTTAACGTTTCTGCTCCACAGTCAGATAATACTTATCCCAGTCTATAACGCGAATATGCTAACCGCTAAAGCCTGTCTCAGAAACATTACGTAGAGCTGCCTGAGGTGCTCAGTGGAGTGTTAACGCTGAGGTGACATCACATGTGCTGAAGAGTTTACGGTGGATTTATGAGTGAAATGAGGTGTGGTGAATATTAAACAGGTGAGATTTTCCCAGGTCAAAGAAAAAGCAGCTACAGGTGCTTCCTGTCATACATTTGATACGCTGCAGTTAAGACTTCCTACACACACACACACACACACACACACACACACACACCCCAACTCTCTGATTCCTAGTGTAGCGCAGACATGTAGCTGCATGTCTGTAACTACAGGCTGTAATAATCTCTCTATTCTGTTTCACTCCACTCTTCTTTCCCTCTTTTCCCTCTCTCCCTCTCTTTGCTAAATGGATGGATAGAGCGGAGTAAACTTGCCTGAGGCACGCGCTGTTTGGTACGAAAGATATGCCTCCACATGTCCGAGCTCACTGCTGACACAGAGACCAATGACACACTCACAGCTCATACACACTCTCACACACATACATGTATACACACACAGTCAGAGGGTGAAAAAGGGGAAATGCAAATATAAATGGCTAACACTGTGTGTGTATGTCAGAGAGAAGAAAGAGAGGATGGGTAAGCGAGGCGGAAATAAATACCAGAACTTTCTAAGGAAACTCCAACTCATGAGCCGAGCCACCCAGTGACCACGCAACACACACAAACACACACACACATGCGCACACACCTATCTATGTTAACTGCCAGTGTATTAGTGTAGATAAATAAACTTAACACTGAGCTCAGTAGTAACTCAAATGCTCAGACCTCACCCACCAAAAGCAGTACTCTTAAGCCAAAACCTGGTACTCTTAACCCTAATTTCAGTACCCATAACCCTAACCCAAGTACCCCAACTCTAATCTTGGTACCACCAACCTTAACCTTTTACCCAAAACTCTGACCTTGGTACTCTTAAACCTAAACACAGTATGCCAACTCTAACCTTGGTACCCATATCCCTAACCTTCGTACCCATAACCCTAACCTAATACCCACAACCCTAAACTATTCCATTACACTGAACACAGTACCTTACCCTAAATTGGTATTTTTAAGCACTCGCACCACAGAAGGCTAGATGCTCACTTTCAGCAGTGTGTGTGTTTCCACACTGCTGTAGACCTGACAGCTGGAATATGAGAACTCCTCCATCAGTGAAATTAATATATGCAGCAATGCTTTTGTCTTGCTGCATCCATTTACATCAGCATCTAAACACATACTCGCACACACAGGAAACTGTTGAAAGGGTGGGAGGTTTGGGGTCCATAGTCAGAAATCTTACTGTCAGAAGCATGCGCACGTGCATGTGAGTGTGTGTGCCTCTTTTCATGCCCACAAGCATCCACCACTGGACATGAATATGCAGAAAAATGTTAATGAGGTGGTACATAAGAGGAACAGCACTTAATGAAGGCCTGACATTGCTGTATTTGAGAAACACACACACAAACACACACCCAGCTGCACTTTATTATCAGAACATAGCAATAGAAACCAGAGAGAGCTAATAAAAGTGTATTTCTCCTGTTGACCACTAGGGGTCAGACATTCATTCACTAAAGCTAAAGGCCTGTATGATGAAACAGCATCCGCTTTCCCTCATTAATCTCTGCCAGTAAAACCTGGCGGAGGGATTAGAGGGTGAAATAGCAGGTATAGAGAAAGATTAGTACTGACAAGAAAAGTGAAACGAAGTGAGATGAGCTATAGAGGAACAAGAGCGGAGGGAGAAGGACAAAAACGTTTTAATGTCGATTTAAATCAGAATCTTTGTGATACCAAAAATCTTATTGCTGTGGTTCTCCACTGCTAAGTCTCAGTGGATCTGATGTTCTTGCCTCACACACTGTCTCTCATCTGTGCGAAAGTGGTAGATTCACGTACAGACTGGGTCAGGCACAGACAGCAAGGAGAGTTTAGGAGCTCCATGTTCAACGTGTTAAATGCAAAGATAAAATCCTCACATATGACTGTGAACATGTGAAAGTCAAGAGAACATTAAGTGATTTTACTCAGAACTTCGTCAAATAGCATTTTAAAAGCAGTCTTTTATCAAACACACACACACACAAACACACACAGAGAACTCATCTAACTCAAGTCACTGCAGGCAGAGACAATTCTCTTCAAAAGTTTCACACACAAGACAAGCAGATACACACACAAGGCGCTTTCATTTCGAGGGTGTGTGCATGTGTGTGTGCATGTGTGTTTAAATGTTTCTCTCCTGCTCTCTA
Source organism: Pangasianodon hypophthalmus (assembly GCF_027358585.1). Classification (NCBI taxonomy): domain Eukaryota; kingdom Metazoa; phylum Chordata; class Actinopteri; order Siluriformes; family Pangasiidae; genus Pangasianodon; species Pangasianodon hypophthalmus. Next base: position 6,327,758 of record NC_069719.1, on the reverse strand, counting down.
TCCTTCTGCAAACATTTCCTCCACCAATCCCATTTCTCTCAAACAGGAAAAAAAATCTAGCTGTGTTCCCAATGACCTTTTCACACAAATCCCATTGAACCCACAGCATACAGCTGGAGATCCTCCTCAGCAATTCCAGTTAAAGAAGGCTAAATACACCACTCCCCTACAGTCTGCCTCTCCCCTACAGTCCTCCGCTCCCCTACAGTCTGCCTCTCCCCTACAATCCTCCGCTCCCCTACAGTCTGCCTCTCCCCTAAAGTTCCCCTCTCCCATAAAGTCCTCCGCTCCAATACAGTCTGCCTCTTGCAGTCCTCCACTCCCCTAAAGTCCTCCGCTCCCCTAAAATCTGCCTCTCCCATAAAGTCCGCCTGTTGCAGTCCTCCTCTCCCCTACAGTCTGCCTCTAACCTAAAATCCTCCGCTCCCCTAAAGTCTGCCTCTCCCCTAAAGTCTGCCTCTCCCATAAAGTCCTCCGCTCCCCTACAGTCTGCCTCTAACCTAAAATCCTCCGCTCCCCTAAAGTCTGCCTCTCCCCTAAAGTCTGCCTCTCCCATAAAGTCCTCCGCTCCCCTACAGTCTGCCTCTAACCTAAAATCCTCCGCTCCCCTACAGTCTGCCTCTAACCTAAAATCCTCCGCTCCCCTACAGTCTGCCTCTCCCCTAAAGTCTGCCTCTCCCATAAAGTCCTCCGCTCTACTACAGTCTGCCTCTCCCCTAAAGTCCTCCGCTCCCCTACAGTCTGCCTCTCCCATAAAGTCCGCCTCTTGCAGTCCTCCTCTCCCCTACAGTTTGCCTCTAACCTAAAGTCCTCCGCTCCCCTACAGTCTGCCTCTAACCTAAAGTCCTCCACTCCACTAAAGTCCATCTCTCACAGTCCTCTGCATACCCACTTTACAAAGAGTAGAGGGTTTTTTTTGACAACAACGGTAACAAAATAATAGCTGATTAAAGATCGAAGTCTTCATAATATGCTTTGTTTAGTTGTTCTTTCCATTTGTGCTTACAGAATGTGGGCTGTATTTAGCATTGGCAATGCAAGTCCACAATATTTACTCAGGGAAGGTTACACGTATTTGTAACAACTCACAAATCACTACAGGCATATCACTTGCAAGTAGTTCACACCTCCAAGGTTGCCAGATTTCCCTTGGGGCCATTTAATATTACACAGGATTACATTAAAATCAACTGAAAGTCCGTAACACATTGCTTTATATTTCAAAAAGTGAAACATGCAGATAGGTCTGGCCTTCATTTGCATACTGAAACATTATTACATGATGTAATAACAATCGCCCATCACTGGTTTAATACTAATAAAAGTTAAGAGCTATGTGCAAGAAATCCCACTGCTCCAAATGCATTATTCATGCACACGCAGACAGACTGCATGTGTATTCATGTGCACACACACATACACAGACACACTGCAAACACGTTAATCGTTTTTTAATACTTTGGTGTGCAACAGTTAAGTCAGAAGCTTGTTAGCATTCCAACTCAGACAAGCAGATAATCGAACTACCTTGCTGTGTTCTACTCATCGTAATCAATCTCACGAGCATGTCAGGGTCAAAAGTCAAACTGTGAGCACCCTAGAATGGACAGTAACATGAGAGAGAGAAGCAGAAAAAGGGATAAATAAGAAGTAAAGACTGACAAAGGTTTCCTCAAAACCTCAAAGGACACCTCAAAAGGCAAAAAAAAAAAAAAAAAAAAAAAAGGAAAAAAAATTGAATTGCTAATTAAGTGAGCTGCACAGAAGAAACCTGACCAATCAGAATCTCTGTCTGAGCCTCACTCAGGCGCTGATTGGCCGTGCTCACTGTAGTGATGTAATCTCACAGGTTCATGAATGAATGCGCGTTTGTGAAAATGAAATGTGAATGAGGACTAGGAAAACGGAGAGGTAGGAAGAGTGAACACATGAAAAGATGAGAAAGAGAACAAGAGAAAGAAAAAAAAGATTTAGAGAAAGAGAGCGAGAGAATGAGTGAGACATATAAAGACAAAGAATGGGGAGCAGGGAAAAAAAACTGGCTGTAGAGTAACCATAGTGATACAGATGAGCTCAGTAACCATGACAACACACTGCTACGTGATAGCGTGCAATAGCACACACACAGACACAACTCACACACACTTACTGAAGATGGATGATTGAATGAATGAATGAATGAAAGAATGAATATGATTGGTGAAACTGTAATTGTTTTGCTTCTTGGTCCACTGGAAATATGGCTTTTCTTCTGGCGTAATGATGCAGACCACCATCTCAAACAGCTAAATGTTCAGAGGCTGGAAAATGAGTGTGTGAAAAACGTTTTTAAAAAAATTGACAGAGCTCCAAAGAGAAAAAAGGAAAAGGAGAAAAGATAGACTAATCTTACAACTAAAAAAAAAAAAAAAAAAGTAACTGATCACTTCAGTTCAGAGTCTCAGTAATATTCACTGATCCAGATGAAATATCACCACCTCCAGCTGCTCTTCAGGTCATAGCATGGACATCAGATCAGACAGAACTGTGCTGCTGGCCTGCTGTTATTGCCAAAGATGGGCAAAATGATTGCATTAACAAGACAGGTGGCTTGCCAGAATCTCAGCTGCAAGTTTTCTGCCTCAGAAAAACAATATAAAAATCAGAAATGTTCCTTTCAAAAAACCTAAGCTTAACAAGGTGTATCAGTTGCATGAGACCCACAGCACTCGTGTGTAAACGCTGTTGCTCAGCTGTTTACTGTGAGCTTATATTTGTGCTTATTGCCAAGAACAGTGGTTCTCAAAGTGGGGTCTGTGAATTATAGACTGGGGGTGCAAGATAATTAAAAAAAGTTCTTAAAGTATTTGAAATCACAACCTACAACACACAGCAATAAAATTATTAGCCATTTTGACTAATGGCTTGAATTGAATCCAATCCTCAATAACTTAAAATTACGCAGGTTGATAAATAATGTCAACTTGGACCTAATGTGTCCTGTGAGTGGAATTTTCAGGAATAAAACCTCCACGGGTCCAATAAATAAACAAAACATTATTTTACACATTTAAATAATGAGCCTAATAGTTGGATAGTGTGAATAATCCTGCATACTTACCTCGGAAGTGGGAAGTCGGAACTACGTCAAATTTAGACCTCTATGCGTTCAAGCTACAAAGTGGGGGAAAAAAAAAACATGGATGCCTCTGTGTTCATCTTTGGTTAGCAACAAGCTAGCCAGCTAACAGTGATATATATTTGCCTCCTCAAAACAGAGAAGTGTTTAGTCAATGTTAAAGATGTAACAAGCTAATTGTACACACACTATAACTCATTGAAAATAAAGAAGTGCTACTTCGATTACTGCTGAGGCTGTGTACAGCCATGCTGATTTGATATCACTTGCTGAACTCGAGGCTGAGGAGACCGCATTGAGTTTACAAGTAAAAACTTTGAGTCGAGGGGGTATTTTCTATGGCTCTTCCTAGGCAGAGGTCAGAAATTCAGAGTTATGAGTTCTAGTCGAAAGCATAAATCTGTGCTCACAGGATCTGTGAAATTTATTTTACAGTTAAGGGAAGTTGGCGGCCAAATGGTTCGAGAGCCCCTGACCTAGAATACTCACTCTGAGATTAGACAGACACAGATAGTGACCTGTACACATATTATAGTTATTATACTCAGGGGTCTAAGCACCAGCGTCAACTTGGGATCCACTGGTGGAAGGTTCAGCACTAGAAAAAAAGCAATAGAAAAATTTGAATAATGTTCCTGAAATAAATCAATACTGAGGGGGTCTGTGGAATTTATTATACAGTTAAAGGGGCCCCTTTCTACAAAAACCCCCTGTGCATACACTGTTTTACTTTAGTGTAGAGCAAGTGTGTGTGTGTGTGTGTGTGTGTGTGTGTGCCTTGTAAAATATTATAGAGGGGGCTCATGGAGTCACTATAGCCCCAGGGCCCCTTGTGGTCCTAATCCTGGCCTGACACACACACACACACACACACACACACACACACACACACAATTTACTCTCTTTCAGTACAGATGCTCCTGTATTACTTGATAAAGCACGTTGTCTGAAACAGTCCTCCCACACACAAACGCCAATGCAAACACACACACACACACACACACACACACACACACACACACACACACACACACACACACACACACACACAGGTCCCCTCGGTTTTGGAGGACGCTTGGTGACAGTAAACTGGATGACCAGTGTCTGCAAAAAGGCGCCTGATTCAAGCCAGGAGCAGCTCAATTAAACAATAAAACCATCAAATCCAGGACAGAGCTCCATAAATTACCATCTCTCTCTCTCACACACACACCAGACACAGAGCCTGCACACACCACTCAGCAATCAATAGCACAACTACAGATGCAACTAGCAGCTCTGTTACGGCTATGGGTAATGCTAGCTCACTGGAAAAGTATAAACTTAATTAAAAACTTATGATGCACTCCCACTGCTTACAACTCATTTCCCTTATTACTTTAAGACAAAGCCCTAAACTAAAACAAGGAAAAAAGATAACACTTGACTCTCATTTCCTATTCACGATATCCATTTCTATATTCATGATTCAATGTTCTGCTTCTAATCTGGCACTAATGGTAAAAAAAAACACTCTGAGAGTGGAGGAAAATTAAGAGGAATATAACAGGGACATGATGTAGGAAAATAATCCACCTTAGGTAGCTAAAATTCACACTGCTTCACGTCAAGCTGTATCACACCACCCCATTGTGGATTATTTTCTTCCAACAGCACAACCCGAACTGTTTTATTCCTCTAATACCACAACAATTTGCCGATGATTACAACGATTAATTTCATAACAAATAACACTTCATGCTTTTTACACATTTACATTTAATCCTTTAGAACGTCCGTGAGATGAGTTAATTCCTGTTATCTCTTTTCTTATTTAAGCACTACCGCACGAGAAAGAATGCACTGAATATTGTTGTGATTTGGCACAAGAAATGAATATCGAGTAACAATATGGCCATGATATGATTAGAAACAGTGAATATTTAACTACAGTTAATACATACATTACTTATAATTCATTTTAGAGCTTTATGAGGGATTATAAGAATTTATAAACATAAGCACAAATGAAAATAGACTTAACAGACAACAACTTTTATCAAGTTCAATTCAAAGACTTGTTTTCTGCCTTAGATAGTGTTTTCTGTAAAGTCCATTCTCCCATTTTACTGTGTGGGTACGTGTGTGTGTGTGTGTGTGTGTGTGTGTGTGTGTGTGTGTTCTGATTCTTATCTCATGTTCATTACCAGAAGTGATGAAAACTGTGCTACAGAGGTGACATTCAGTGTTAACATTAACACAGCTTTTTAATCCAGCTGTGCACACAAAGTACTGTGACATTTTATTTTCCCGTTTTGAACTCGTCATTTAATACAAAGCAAACAATCAAACAAAAACACTGCAGAAATGATCAAAATTCAGGTTTAGTATTCACTTGTTAGAGAAGCACAGATCTTTTAAAACACCATGTAAGAATTTTGACCAATCAGCCACATTCTGTACACCAAGCTCCGCCCCAATCATTTCTGGGGAACAGTGAAGAAATGACTCTAAAGCAGGAATTGAGCAGATTCCTAGAGCTAAAACTGGCCCTGGTTTCTCCAGAGGAAACCTGAATACATGGTGCTGCCATCTAAACAACTCTATAAATAATTCTAGATAATTATGTAAACAAGGGGTAATGCAAAGCTCTTGCAAATCAGTGTGAGTAGACGATTGAGTGTGTGAGTGCACGAGGGAGGATTTGCGAGCGAGTGTGCCTGAGTGTATGAGTGAGGGCAGGAGTGCAAGAGGTGGGAGGTGATTGTGCGCGAGTGTAAAAGAGTGTGTGAGTGTGCAAGTGAGTGAGTGTGAAAAAGAGTGTAAGAGAGAGAGTGGAAGAAAGTGAGCGTGTGCAAGAAAGTGTGCAAAAGAGTGAGAGTGCGAGATAGTGTGTGTATGAGTCAGAGCAGCAGTTTATCTATCACTTAGATAACTCTTAACTCTGAGTCGAGTGTGCCCTGCCTTGTTAAACCACAAAGAGCACCTTAATAATCACCATTTAAACACACACACACATAGTGAGAGAGAGAGACAGAGAGAGAGAGACAGAGAGAATGTGTGTGTGCGTAGACGTGTGATAGAATATGCGTCAGGGTCCAAAGGGCACCTTGCTCAAAGCAAAGTGATAAAAAGCAGCACAGACATAAATTGCCCTGTAATGATCTGACACACCTTGAGGTGTGTAGATGTAGGGCACTAAGCAGAGTGCGCACTATCAGGTGAGCTGTGCGGAGAAGCTGATAAACTGTATATTAGTGGAAAAACCAGTCACTCTGTACATGTCCCCTTAAAGGGACGCATCACTGCAAATCAATACTGCAGTTCTTCTGTTCAGTGATCTGCAGTTCAGTGATCAGAAGTAGGATTATCCCTTGATAACCATTTCTAGCCTGAGGGGCGTGGTCTCTTCCAGGATGACCCCGCCCATCAAACCCTGAATGCTTTGATGAGGATGAAAATGATGTAAATCATATGCATTGGCATTCACAGTCACCAGATCTCAACCTAACTGAACACCTTTGTTCCAGCTAAACACCTATTATCTTTGGGAAGAATAGTGGCGGTGTTTAAAGCGAGTGAGAGAAAGAAAATCGATGAGGTCTTATAAGCTCACAAGTGTATAATGTACTTCAAGCCTGGCTGACTTTTCTCATTTCTCCAGGACTCTAATGGCTCTCAGACTGTCAGAGAGGTATGTGTGTGCGTGCACGAGAGAGAGAGAGAGAGAGAGAGAGAGAGAGAGATGTACCAGTGTAATTTAGAACAACTTTCTGTGAGACCTTCAAGGACTCCATCATGTGCTGAAAACTGGTTAGATGATGTACAACATCAACCCTGAAGATACTCATTTCTGATTGGCTAGCAGAGGTGCATCAATTCATTATATCAAGACATATCGAAAGTACAGCACCTTCCATAAGTATTCACCCCCAACCCCCCAGTGTGTTTATATATACACATAATCAGCAATAACACTAAAACCACTGACAGGTGAAATGAATAACATTGATTATCTCATTACAGTGGCACCTGTCAAGGAGTGGGATATACTATCAGAACAGCAGAACATTGCCCAGAGCATCACACTGCCTCCGCCGGCTTGCCTTCTTCCCATAGTGCATCCTGGTGTCATCTCTTCCTCAGGAAAGTGACATTCAAGCACGAGGCCATCCAAAGGATACAAAAGAAAATGTGATTCATCAGACCAGGCTACCTTCTTCCATTGCTCCATGGTCCAGTTCTGATGCTCACGTCCACATTGTAGGTGCTTTTGGCAGTGGACAGAGGTCAGCACGGGCACTCTGACTGGCCTGCGGCTACACAGCCCCATACGCAGCAAGCTGCGATGCACTGTGTGTTTTAACCCCATTCTATCATAGCTAGCATTAATTTTTTTCAGCAATTTGTACTACATGAGCTCTTCTGTGGGATTGGACCAGTCAGGCTAGCCTTCACTCCCCACGTGCATCAGTGAGCCTCGGGTGCCCATGACCCTCTCGCTGGGTCACTGGTTGTCCTTCTTTGGACCACTTTTGGTAGATACTAACCACTGCATACCGGGAACACTCCACAAGACCTGCTGTTTTGGAGATGCTCTGACCCAGTTGTCTAGCCATCACAATTTGGCCCTTGTCAAAGTCACTCAGAGCCTTATACTTACCAATTTTTCCTGCTTCAAACACTTCGAGAACTGACTGTTCACTTGCTGCCTATTATATCCCACCCCTTGACAGGTGCCATTGTAATGAGATAATCACTGTTATTCACTTCACTTGTCAGTGGTTTTAATGTTATAGTTGATTAGTGTTATTGTAAGTGCAAACAGGGATGAAAAGTTTCATCTTGCTCAGTGAAAAGTGTGAAGGATGAAAACTAAGGAAAAAAGGAGAAGTGAGTAAGAGGAAGAGAGAAAGCAGGTGATGGAGGCTGACAAACTGCTTCAGCTGTCAAACACTTCTTCCATTCAGACACTAATTTATGACCAGGTGCAAAGTTTACAACAGCTGTCAGAATGTCACTTTGGATATAACAGCCTGAGATGCTGCATGTGAGTTGTGGGAGGAAAACCCTTCACATGAAGAAACAGGTTTTTAAGGTCTTTAACAATGCAAATGAAATTCTCTAATTTAAGCTTCTGCTGGAGTACTGGTGAAGTCTGTAATCAAGTTATTGAGTACTTCACTTACTCTTTATTAGCTGAAACCCATTACTGGGTTTTATGCAAACTCGAGAGAATTGATCAAACTCTTCATTTCCATTTCTTATCTTTCCTACTGCTCTGTGCTCATGTCAGAAAGAGAAAAAGAAAGATCCTAAATGACTCAGCAGGCTGCAACCTTTCAGAGTAGCGCCAGCTATTAAACCATGTTAATAAATCATGTAGCAAAAAAAAAAAAAAAAAAGGAAAACAAAGTAGAAACAGACAAAGAACTAATAAAATAAGCAAGGATACAGAGTCGACTCAGTGTGCTGTGTGTGTGTGTTTGAGAGGAAGAACCACACACACACACATACATACACACACACATCCAGGAACCAGTCTGGGATTCAACCAGTTCAGGAAGAAATCCATTATGTAATCAGATGTGGTGTGATAAGTATAAGTAACACAGATGACATCCGCGTAGGTTATATTTCTGGAGATGATATTTACACATCACAAACATATTACAGACAGCCATTACACATACCATGTCGATACTTACTTTGATTGCTTTTAGCTGTTAAAAGCATAAACTCCTATTTAAACTTCTCGCTCACAATACTTATTGCCTGTTGTCATACCCTGACCTCTGACCCCTGCAGTCATTAGCTCTCATTAAAGATGAGATTTCAGATCTGACTGCCAATGTGACCGTGTCGATAAAAAAACGCTGGAAATTCAGGATTCAATTTTCAGGTGAGCGAGTGAGTGTGCAAGAGTGAGCGTACGTGTGTGTATATGATGTGTAACATGATAGTGTATCTATTGTGCTAATGCTGAACAAGGTTGAGTTTGCCCTGCCTCTGATAAACCAAGGACAAACCCATAATAATCACAAACACCCACACACACACCCACACACACACACACACACACACACGTCTCAAACCATCTGACAGACTAACAGTCAAATCAGCTACACTGCAACACTCTGCAGTGTGGGACTGGATGATGTCATCATATCAGCAAGTCAGGTTGTGGAGGCCAGAGCAGGAAGTGATGTCATTCTAGTGCTGACACAGCAACTACATAAATAACCACAAACATATGCACACTGCATCACAGCTAAGTCAGGAGAGGGAGAGAGACGAAGAGTGAGTGTGTGTGTGTGCGCGTGTGAGTGAGAGAGAGAGAGAGAACAGAAGGAAGGACTTGGTTAATCCTCTAATCTACCAAAGCTTCTTGTCCCTCCATCCTGCTCTCTTTTTCAGCATCCCACCACCCCCTCTCTCTGTCAAGCCTGTCCTCGCTCTCTCGTGCTCTGTGTGTGTGTGTGTGTGTGTGTGTGTGTGTGTGTGTGTGTGTGTGTGTGAGTGTGTGAGAGACTGTAAGTCTCAGCAGTGCTGGCAGACACATGAACAGGAAATGAATGGATTGAAATGTAATACGCTCTGCAAAAAGCTGGTACTGGCTGAAGGACAGAGCCTTCTTCACACATGTACACACACAGAGGTAATTAAAATCATCTCGTTATGAAATAATGACATGCTATTAACACTCATGAATACTGGATAGTGTTACACACACACAAAACACGGTTTTACAGATACATGAACAGTGTTATAAGCATAGCACTTTATTTGTTGATCCCTGAACTTAAGTGGTTCCAGCTGAATAATAGCCGACTTTCAATAGCTGCAGTGTCTCTGGTGATCAGTAGTAAGGAGTGTGTGAGTGGCACTACGGGCTGTAAGAGTAGTGCTGTGAACCATTAGAGCAGTTCAGACCACGAGCGTGTCAGTACAGGTTGTGAGTGCCACTGTGGGTCATGAGAGCAGCAGTACGCCTGAAAGGCTCATGTTGCGGGCCGTAACAATGGCAGTACAGACTACGGAGTGTCAAGACAGGCTGCCAGAGCAGCAGTACAGGCTGCGAGACTTGTGTTGTGGGCTGAAAGTGTAGCATTACATACTTCAGTACAGGCTGAGAGTCTGTGAGAACTGCAGTATGGACAGAGAGAGAGGCAATTAAAGACTGTGATAGCAGCTGTATGGGCTGTATGAGCTGTATGAGTGCTACTTTGTGCCATGAGAGTGGCCGTACCTACCACAAGGGTGAGAGCAGTACAGACCGCGAGAGCGGCAGCATGTGCCACGAGAGAGGCTATACAGCCCATGAGCGTGACAGTACTGCATACAAGAGTGGCACTTTGGACTGTAAGAGAGGCAAGACCGTGAGAGAGACACTACGGACCATGAGAATGCCATTGCAGACCGTGGCACTGGCAATGCAGACTGTAAGACTCATGTTGTGGGCCATAAGAGCAGCAGTACAGACTGCAGGAGTGGCTTTACAGGCTGTGTGAGCAGCTGTACACACTGCAAGAGTGACAGTGACAGTAGGAGTACGGACCATGACAGTGGCAGTACAGATCGTGAGAGTGATGATGTGGATGATTGTGTGTGGGGCACAGCAGACTGTTAGAGGGGTGGGTTTATGAATAGTGTTTGCCATCATAGTCACATGTCATTTACACACAACTACATCTGACCAAAGAATTAATAAATTCCCTGCTATTACTTCATGCATTAGGAAGAACCCTTGGTTTAGGAGTCTTTATTGTGCCTGCTTTTATAAAGTGTGCAATAACAATCCAGTTAGTAGTAACAACCATGAGCAGTAGTATGGATTTTAAATTGTTTTCTTTACTGCACAGACAGCAAAGTCTTAGACCTCAAATACTCAGCCTGTCTGTCCGCCCTGAAAATCTATCTACCTTTACGCCTTGTGCATAGTGAACTCTCATCAACTTATTCAGAGCTGGACAATCAATAAAACAAACAAACAAAAAATCCCCGCAAAAAAGATTTGCTGTATTTAGTACAAAATTTACTACAAAACATTTATATTACTAGTCGTCTTTATCATATGACCTCACACGAACTCTTTATTAGCGCCATGGATTTCTTTCACAGAATCCAGGTCCTGTTTTAGTGCGCAGTCACCACTGATACACACATGGATAATCTCAGTCATTACAGCTGTCCATAGAAACACACTGACACCTTGGATACATCAACGGAAAAATACACTGGAAAAGCAGCTTTGCAGTGTGCGTGTGTTCCCAGTTCTGCAGTTAGTTCTGCCTCGTCCTGCTCATTGTATCGGAATGTAAAGTATTTGACCCAGTCTCCTCCCAATGACGAGTTCAAGCAGTGCACTGTCTCTCACACTTTCTACCTCTCTCTCTCACACACACACACTCTCTCTCTCACTCAAACACACACACACACACACACACACACACACACACACACACACTGAGACACACACAGACACCCCTTATCAGAGAACAGCCTTAGGATCAGAGAACGGCCCAAGAAATGCTATCCCCCAAGTATACACCCTCCTACCAGCACCTTCCAAAACATGAGTCCTAGCAACACACGCACACCGTGTGTGTGTGCTTTAGTGTAACTGTGATAACTTTGAGGTACAGGCCGTAGAGAATAAGCTCACAGAATTATTATTAACATACAGCACCACCTTACCTACCATGAACGCCCTGCCATGGCGACATGTTGCCGCGGATACCCCAATGACAAGGAGACGGTTGGCCAAGTTCAGCTCTACCAGGAAGAAACACCAAAATGAGTGTGGTTTTGGTCAGTTTGCTGTTCTGATACATGTAACACACTCTCACTTGGCTAATCATGGACACTCCATGACTGCAGTCCAATACTGTTGCTAACACACCCTCGACAAATTCCCCTTGGATGAGGAGCAAAAAGTAATGTAATATCCCACCACTGTAAAATCTGGGTTGCGGTGTTCACACTGGGCTTTCTGTAGAATTGCATTTCTGCGAGCTTCATTATTTTATTCTGTAGTTAGTACTATAGCTTATTGCACAGTAAGAGTACAGTACAGAAGACTTAACTTAACACTATTGTGACAAGTAATGGTAAAGTGTTGGACCAGTTTTTCCTAAGAGTGTCATTAGATCTGGACTTAATCTCATTTAGTCTTACCAGCAACTCAACTCAGACATGAAATTAGGCGACTCAAAACATTTAGTGTACACCATATGGCCAGAAGTATGCATATGTATCCTAATGATTGTGTTTCAGCCACACCCAGTTCTAATAGATGCATTAAAACAAGCACATAGCCATTCAAACAGACACACACTGGCAGTAGAAAGGGTTGTACTGAAGAGCTCAGTGACTCTAAATGTGGCACTGTTAAAAAATGCCCCCTTTGCCACATGTCAGTTCTTGAAATTTCTGCCCCTCTAGATCCTGGGCAACTGTAAATGCCGTTATTGTGAAATGGAAGTGTCTAGGAGCAACAAAAGCTGAGCCATGAAACGGTAGATCACGCAAGCTCACAGAGCGGGGCCGTCGAGTGCTGAAGTGTGTAAAAAATTGCCTATCCTTTGCTCCGTGACTTACTACAGAGTTCCAAACTGCCTCTAGACGCAACATCATCACAAGAGCTGTGCATCAGGAGCAGACGAGCCAAGCAGCCTCACACAAGCCTAAGATCACTATGCGCAAAGCCAAGAGCTGGCTGAAGTGGTGTATTTTGGAGTGAAACAGCACATTTGGAATGGAATAACAAATTTTTATCCATCAGGATTGGACTGACTTTAAAAACATTTACCTTACTTTTTTTTTTTTATTTGGCTGATCCTATTTGCCTATTTTTCTCCCCCAGTGTAGTCATCTGTCAATGCCCACCCATCAGCCAGCTCCCCATCACACGACAGCTACCACTTGGGGAGGGTGAAGGCTAACACATGCTTCCTTCGAGAACTGAATACAGCCAACCACATCTTTTCAAACTGCTGTTTATGCTACACAGGGCAGCGCAATACACTTGGAGGAAAGCGCTATCAACCCTCTTCCACATCCATGAGCTCGCAGATGCCTGTGATTGGCTAGTGCTGCTGTGATTGACAGGGGAGAGAATATGCCATTCGTCCTGTCCTGAGAGCACGGTCAATTTCTCTCTCTACACTCACGGTCAGAGATGACTGTGGAATCATCGGGATTTCAACTTACAATCTACTGACAATAGGACGAACATAAAAAGATGCAAAACTTCTGACTTTTTGAGTTACTAACTGGTAAAACCCACTTGGGAAAAGAGATACACAAATGCACTTCATTTATGTCATTTATTAACAACCCATGCAACAATCAATAATTATTTTGGACACCATAATAAATTCTTAACTTTTTTAGACTACTTCTTTAGCCTACCAATAATATCTGTTGTTAAAAATGCCTGAATTGAGTAGAAATAAAAACTGAAAATTATAAATTATTAGATTCAGTTTGCAGTTCTGTATTGTATTATAACACAGTGCTGTTCAATTCTCAAATCTGGTTGGCCAAAACATGTTGATTAATTTTCTATAACAGCAGCGCTTCCTGGCAGCAAGGCAAATCGCAGGCTTTTTCTAACGTGGTGTTGTTGAGTAACAACTCATGCCCAAGGACTTATATGGAAGGCAGTCCACATAATCTACATCTAATAATAATAAACAAATCAAAAATGTGTTGTTTAAGAAAGTTTAACATTTATGGAAGGAGGCTCCAGTGTCAGCACTTCTCAGTCAGTAAGTTCTCACCACTGGAAAGTCTTCTGCATTTGAGCTTTCAGGTTTCTCTCTAACATGACAACTTCAAGAGAGAGAAAAAAAAGAGAGGCTGGCAAAGTAATGGTTGTTAAATGATAACTAATCTGGAACTCATTTGTTTCATGAACTTTCCACAACATTAAATGTAACTATAAATGGATGCAAGATATGAGGTGTAATCGACTCTACACTACTCCAGATAAAAGATTATCATAATTTCCATTGCAGTATAATTTCTGAAGAACTGATTAAAGATGCTTCGGTGGAAATGAATAAAAAAAAATCTGTTTTTGAGCAAAAAATAATCTCAAAGTAAATAACCAGACTGGAGCCTTTGAAGACAATTAACACAGCAAAATGTCTGTGAATAAATAGAGGAATCGTGTGTGTGTGTGTGTGTGTGTGTGTGTGTGTGTGTGTTTACCTGGAAAAAAGACATGGTTGCAAAAGCAAAGTGGGTGTGTGTGTGTGTGCCAAGCTTTCAAACACTTGTATAAACTGTGTGCACAGTTGCCTTCCCACTCGATTTCTCTCACTAGACGCTTAGTCATTCTTACAAACGGTCAAACAAATGTGCGATACTGCGAGCAATCAAACAGAGATTGGAGTGTGAGATTGAGGTTGAGCAGAGCTGAGCTGCTGTGATACCACACAACACAAACACCACCTGCTCCAGCCCATTCACACACACACAAATCTGTCATCATGCAGACGTCCTGTCATTCAGCTGATCCCTGTGCTTTATGGCGCACACATTAACAGACTGACACGAGGCCCCATCAGGCAGGAAGAAGCTCTGAGTGACGCTGGTTCACAACCAGATGGACATTAGGGCATTAAACTGTCATATCCGGACAACTGCTTAAAATATCACAATAGTTTACACAGTTTATGGAGTTTCACACTGTGCTGAGTAACTTGATGCCAATTTAGTGAAAACAAGCCAAAAATCAAACTACATATATTATGTAAATTAGCTCAAAATCGAAGTGGGCGGAGAGAAAAGGTTCTTGGAGCTTTTTTCTTTGGGAGAACCCAAGTAATCAAGTAAAAACAGAATTTTGTTTTATGGTTCATGACATATGGGCCAAACCGTAAAACCCTGTGCTACAGAGCCACCATCACACCAGTGAATGTCCCTTTAAGTCACTGAGTACTGGAGGGAAATCTGCACCATGTGAGAAAATTTCATGCTTCAATGTGCTATGGTCTGTGCTGTCTATCAGGTTTTAGCAGTGAATCAGAATCAGAAGATGAAAAAAATTACTAACAATTCCAAGAAAGTTATAAGCACTGTGTTTGAACCCCTGAAAAGAAAAAAGGTCAAAAAGAAGAAATGTATAGTCTCTGCATTGCCCAGTGGTCACGTAAGTTTAACGACTAGGGGGAAAAAAAGACCCTTACTGACTTTCAAGATAATAATAATAATAATAATTTTCATTTGGTAGCAATGTTTAAACTCACAGTAACATGACACACTTTAATACTGTAACTATTTTGTCCGCTTCCAAATCCTGCTACATGCTGCACTACACACATCGACCGAGCCAATCTGGGTCATGGTGGAATGATTTTTACTAGGACTGATTAGTGCATCTTTTATGTGCGATGAAAGGACAGAACATCGCAACTCATAGCCAAAACTGTAGTCAACGACTAGCTGACATTTTGTCGAGGGAAAAACACGACGTGCTGCATGATAAAAAGAAAAAACAAAAACAAAACTAATTCCCCCCTCTTTCTTTAGTCTGTATTAATGCACTTAACTAGAAGACTAACTTGCCATATGTTACGTATGTTGTGCCATATGTTACATTACGTTAACATACATTATGTTTTCGGGCAACCAAAACATGTACTTGGCAGCACTCTGGAGCTTTTACTTGCCTAGTGAGCTAGCTATTAAATAAATAACTTTGTCCACCCCTGCACATAGTGATATGCTTTGAGGATATTTTCTGTGTCAGTCAACATCATGCAAGTTGGGCTCTTGAGTGGAGCAATGGACGAGCATTCACTCTACCGTCCGTGGATCATTAATCCAAATCCCAACGATGCCACAGCCACCTGTGGCCAGAGGTCCAAGAGAGCAAAACTGGCCATTCTCTCTGGGTAGGAGGGGTGTTATACTCTCTCTCCCCTATCAATCACAGTGACGCTAGCCGATCATGGGCATCTGTGAGCTCATGTATGAGGGAAAGGGCAGATAGCACTTTCTTCCAAGTGTTATGCTATCCTGTGATGCAACATGAGCAGAAGTTTGAAAAGATGCAGTTGGCTGGTTTCACGTGTTTCAGAGGAAGCACGTGGTAGACGTCCCCCTCCAAAATGGGTAGCTCTCGTGTGATAGGAGAGAGCTAACCGGTGGCTGGGAATTGGCAAAGACTACATTAGGGAAAAATCCAAATCAAATGGGGGAAAAAAACATTCACCGTTACGTTAGCTTTCTCTACTGTGCACCGGTTTGAACATTTTGGTCATGTGAATGCATGTTAATATTTGTGTCATGTCATCCCTTTCCAAAATGTTTCTCTAAAGGGCTATCTTCAGCGTTATTAAATGTACATGTATGAGCATTACTGCACTCCTCTTATGCTTATAGTACAAAAGTGGCATCAAATCACCAGAAAAAAATAAATAGTAGTAGCAGATGCATTTCAAGCCCATTGTTCCCAGTGTATTTTCCTGATCAAATTCCAGATCAGGATCAAATCCACGACCTCTGTATCTAAATTGCTAAATGGCTGAGCATCAGGCTTTCCTACTATCAGATCTGTACTGTTACAGCTACTTTCCATAAGCATGCGATGTGTCAAATATACAACAGCTAACACCGTCCGGCCTGATCCGAGTTTATGCGGAATAAATGAGCATGAAATCTGATTAGTCACAGTTAACATGAGTGACAGGAAACAAGGAAACATTTCATTCAAAAGTGCAGCGTTTGTCTGGTTATGATTATTACAGGACATGGCCTTTTGGCTTTGGACTAGCTCATTTTTTTGCACAATTTTTAGACAAAAAAAGGACAAATCAGAAGTGTAATAATTCTAGTCATTCTTGGACAGATAAAAATGGAGTAGTGCAACAGATTTTAGCCTCTTAGCTCAGTGACCCCTGATCTTTTCTGAGGGCCTTCGAGTGGGTGGCAGCCTTCAACATTTTTCAGTGTATGTGCAAAAAAAACCGAATTAGCCAAAAGAGAGAAAGCCACGAGAGCAGTTATAAAACCCACAGAGAACACTGTACACATTACTAACTAACTGATAGAATGCTATAATATCAATATTGTGATAAATTATGTCATAATATTATATTCTGAGAATACAGTTATTTGTATTTTAACATTACAACATGTAATTTGCATTCTTTTTGTATTCTGATTTGACAGTTACAAACTGATTTGTAGCAGCTGATCAGACGTTAAAAATCTTATACTGAATTTAAATACAAAATAAAAAAATGTTTACTGTCCTGAATAATAATGTATTTTTTGTAGATCACTGAACACAGTTTTGTTATACATATATATAAAAATAAACCAACTGATTTCATCATCTTTCATGGCTATGAAACAGAAACAACAGGCATTCACTGCAGCCCCTTCATCTTTCAAGGCATTAAAATTCAGAAAGAGCAGCTAATGTTGTTGCCATGCTGGTTATTTAATACCATGACAACAGGACAGCATAATGGCACACGCTAATCTCAGAGAGACCGAGCCAGTGAAAAATATCAGTGCCATTAATGATAAATGCTGCTATAATAAGGTTTCTGAAAGATTTTCGGTGACTGGAAATGTCAAAGTTATATATGATCTTACTCTGTAATTGTATGTATAATGCACTACAATGACTATCACTATCACTGTGCAGACACAATGTCCAAACCCACAATCTTACTACCACATACGGAGGCTTGCATAAGTATTTACACCCCTTAATGTTTTCCACATTTTGTATTGCTGTTCATCAGCTGGTGCTGGGGCAAGCTGGTCAGGGCGGAGGACAAGATGGATGGAGCCAAATACACGGCAATCGTAGGAGAAAACCTGTTCCAGTCTGATAGAGACTTGAGACCGTGACCTTCCAACACTAATCATACTTCAGTACACTGGAATGGTTCAACTACCCTATACTGGAATGGTTCAAAACCAAGAACCTCAACGTGTTAGACTGGCCCAGTCAAACTTGGGGAATTTTGTGAAGAAGAATGGGCAGAAAATATCAGAATCCAGATGTGTAAAGTTGATAGAGGCATATCCCGGAAGTCTTGCAGATGTAATTAGCAAGTTCTGATCCAAGGGGTGAATACTTCTGCAACCAACATACTGTATTTCTGCTATGTTTAATTAACCTTTATGCCATAATAATGGTCAAATGTTAAATATTGTGTAAATCAAATGGTAAAAGGTCTGATTAAAGCCAGTTCAGTTCCAGGGTGTAACACTACAAAATGTGAAAAAGTAATGGGGGGAAATGCAAGACACTGTAGGGCATTAATTGGGTGTTTTGTCATTTTTGTGGTCACATATTGGAAGAATATCCAATGAAGATATGAAATAAGCACAGAGATATTTGGTTATTTTTCCAAATAATGAACCCTACTGATTAAAGATTACCCAGAATGCATTTTGTTGCTTGTACGACATTGGACAGGGCATCGTTTTGGACACACCTTCAGTTTCTGCAAATGCCACTGTTTTAATTTCAGTTTGCAAACTGCTCTTCCCATGTCTAAAACTGAGATATTCATTAAAAAAAAATCTCATTATAATTTCATATCTGGTAATAAAGTTTCTGGCAATTATTGTGAGATGAAAATTTAATAACAGCACAAGCCTGCTACAATATTACTGAAACTAATTTGTACATATTAAACATCTCTTATAAAAGAAACAAGAAACAGGAAATGAAGTGAATAAAATTGCCTTCTGGGTGAATAACAGTTCTTCTGAAAGCTGTCGGTGATTCGGCGAATCCAAGATGGCATCATTTACATTCATCCAGTCTGCTGTGAGAATCATGCAGCTCTGGCAGAATAAACTCATTTCACAATTAAACTTTTATTAGATAAAACCATTGCCAGAAAATACATAACTCAATAATAACTTCCTATAACTCCCTGTGATGATTGATATATATATATATATATATATATATATATATATATATATAAATAAAATGTCACAGGGAGTTACAGAAAGTTATTATTAAGTTATATATCTTCTGGCGATGGTTTTAACTAATAAAAGTTTAATTGTGAAATGAGTTTATTCTGCCAGAGAATAAACTTTCCCATTTATCTCTTTCCCATCTTTCAACTATGGACCAACATTTATTTTATTCAGACAGCTGCCACTTTATCATCACATCACTTTACTTAAAACTTACTTATTTACTTATTGTTGGTTTGTCCTTGTAAGATTTTGCGTTATGAACCATCTGTGTAATTTGATCTCTTGTTGGCTGTTGTAACAAAACAATTTCCCTTAACGATCAACAAAGTACACATGAAATAAGCACAGAAAATTGTCCACTTACTGTAGATCTATGAGTTGGTGATTTAATCTCAAAGAATGGCTAACACAGCCTTTAGTGTGATTAAATGACCCTATTTAATCTGTACATATTAAATATCTGTTGTGGAAAAAAGAAGAAATCAAAAAAAGAAGAAACCAGAAAAAGAAGAAACCAGAAAAAGAAGAAACCAAAAAAAGATGAAACCAGAAAAAGAAGAAACCAAAAGGTCTTGTATGAAATAGGAATGAATAGTGAGCTAAGACCAACATAAAACTATAGAGCAGTTGAATAAGTGTAAATTTTGGTTCTGAACATATTTCAGAACTGTTATTTACCCAGAACGTAATTGTGTTTATATAACAGTTCTGAAATATGTTCAAAACCAAAATTTACACTTATTCAACTGCTCTGTAGTTTTATGTTGGTCTTAGCTCATTATTCATTCCTATTTCATACTTTAGACAGTATTTTAGGTACTTTAGGTTGCGTTAACTGAGAATTTCCCGTCACTTACTGAATTTTAAAAACACTGATGGAAAATTCTAAAAGCCATCCGCCATGTTGACGGGTACAAAATAACGCACTTCATCTAGTCTTGCACGATATTTGTCTTCCACCCTAGACATAAAACATCAAACTCATTCTATATGCGTCATGATCAAAACCTATAGCCCTCATTTTATAATGATGTACGTTATATTTAGGCGCAATCTTAGCTGACACAGAAGCCGAAAAGAAAAATAAATGTCACATGAGTCTGATGAAACAACTTAACAAGACTTAACTGATCAAACTATCAAAGACACTGTAACATATTTGGAAAAGGAAAGTTAAAGGTTGACACACATTCATGAAAACGGCCGTCATGTAGGTTAATTACAGAGGCCTGAAATTCGCAGTAATCATCAGTTTACTGTTGTCTTGTTCTTTAACCTATAATATGATAGAGCTAAACTGCAGTCCAAGCTTGCAATGTCCTGAAGTGTTCACGTGCACATCCGTAATCAAACTTATTTAGTCCCAGTCTCACTGAAGCACCTGTCATGACATCCTACGTCTTTTTGTCAGATGATTCTGAGTGCGGTTTTAATGTTATGTTGTAGGCTGAAACCACGCTCACGGCTACGAGTTTGCCACTCCTTCTACAATCTGGGAATGTTTCACTGTGGACACTAATCAGGAGTAGGCAAGAATCTTTAAATCCTGGTTTTCCGGATTCCATGAGCCCTTTACTGACAGAAATTCCTTTTTTGCACCAGTGGAGGAACTTTGCAATTCAATAGATTAATTCTAAATGATTGTTCAATCAGCAAAAAAAAAAAAAAAAAAAGACTGATAAAAACGGACTTTTAAAATTTTTAGAGCCCTGTCTGTCAGTGTGACAGATAATAATGTACTGTAACACAATCTCTGTCTCCATTACATTAACTTTGCTCAGTGATGTACACTGTAGGCCACTCGAGCTCTTCCACTCCAATCTTGGCAAACCATGTCTTTTTTGGGCCTGTTAGTTCCACTGAAGGGAAATTATAATGCTACAGTATACAAACACATTCTATACAATTGTGTGCTTCCAATTCTGTGTTTGGGGAAGAACCACATATGAGTGTGATGGTCAGGTGTACTTGTACAGCTCAATATGTCGTTCTCTTCATTTACTTTATATTATGTACCTTTTTGCATTTTTTTCCTTACGTCTATTTCATTCTTCCTTTTACGCACTGCTTTGTTGTTGGAGCTCTGTGATTTAAGAATTTCTCGTCTTAATATCTTTTATACCTGTGTAAACTGTGGCAGCTGTGACATTAAATCTCAATCTAAACCAAACCAAACTTTTAGATTCACACTAAATCTAAAAACTATTCTTTTATTGTATTAATAAATATTAATGTTCTGTGCAGTCTATTCGATATCACAAAAAACCCTGCGTTATATCTGTAATCTGTAATATCTGTCACTTTTGGATATTGGTATACATCTTCTGTTTAAGGTCACATGATACATCATAGCAACTAGCTCACTAATGCTAAACCTACAAGACTAACCATATAAATGCACACTTTACTACAGTGTCCTAACTGTAATCTGGCTAGTTTAACACTTCACTCCATTAGCTTGGTCACCCTTGACTTCTGAGTCACTTAGCAAGAGTGTGTGTTAGTGTTCAGTTCATCTTCAATTCAGCCACTGTGTACCATGTGATGTTAAAGTGTGTGTTCCCTTTCTGAATGAGATTATGAATAATAAGGAAGATTTTTGATGCCAAAATTACTACAACAAGCAGACGAGACAGCAACACACACACACACACACACACACACACACACACACACTCTCTCTCTCTCCTCCAATAATACAGTATGATAATTGCAGGACTCGGGCCAGTAGGTGACTAATGTTGATTCCAGCAATCTGAGCTCTATAAAGTAGAAGACTAAAGCACACACATCATCTTCCTTTCTGAAATTACACGGATGATCTCACTGAGAGGAGACACTGCAGTCGGCCGCATGCTGACGCTGAAGTACTCATAACTGTTTTTGCTGTTTGTACTTTAAAGAAGGAAAAAAAAAAAAAATCAGAGTCATATGGTTTACTTCGCCTAATACACGAATACAGCACAATGCTTAATGGATTTCTTACATTTCCACTGAGGAGATGTTTATTTAGCATTTATTTTGGAAGGAGTCTCCAATGTCAGCACTTTGTAACAATAAGACTGTTCACAGATGTTATCACTTACGTTAGGAACTAACTTGTTTCTTGTGTGTTCCACAACATTAAATGTCAAGATAAACAGATAAAAAGTGGCATAGTGGTGGTCAATATGACAAAAATAATGCATCATGATACATTTCTATGATACATGTTATGTCTTATGATGTACACTATATGGGCAAAAGTATGTGGACACCTGACCATCACACCCATATGTGCATGTTGAACATCCCATTCCAGATTTAGTCCCCCTTCACTGTTATAATAAGCTCCACTCTTCTGGGAAGGCTTTCCACTAGATTTTGGAGCGTTGCTGTGGGGATTTGTGTTCATTCAGCTACAAGAGCATTAGTGAGATCAGGTACTGATGTTGGTTGAGGAGGTCTGGGGTGCAGTCAGTGTTTCAGTTCATCCCAGAGGTGTTCAGTGGGGTTGAGGTCAGGGCTCTGTGCAGGACACTCGAGTTCTTCTACTTCAATCTTGGAAGGTCTTCATGGAGCTCGCAGTGTGCACAGAAGCACTGTCATGCTGGAACAGGTCTGGGCCTCTTAGTTCCATTGAAGGGAAATTGTCAAGCTAAAGCATAAAAAGACAGTCTATACAATTGTGTGCTTCTGATTTTGTGGCAACTGTTTGGGGAGGAAACACATATGGGTGTGATGGTCAGGTGTTCACATACTTTTGGTTATATAGTGTATATTTTAGCTAACAAACTGCCAGCAAAACAAGAATGCTGCATTAAAACTGTACAAATAAAGAACTGTTAAACCAAGTTTAATGATTTCCTGTAAAGGTCTCATAACAACAAAGGCAGATTCAAGGCAGCGTTGCATGAGTCTTATATCCTAGACTCTGATCCCCCACAATGCACCGCACATTTAGCTGCAGGTCACAGACGCCCAACTGCACAGGTCTAAATGTGTTCAGTCTGATTCAAAGCTTTGAACCCAAACACACTCTGATTGCTCCCTCCCCCCTCACATTAGCGCTCAAACGCTAATGCTAGTGGGCATCGAGTAACATGGCAACCCGACTGTGCCACAAAGCAGTGCCGAGTGCTGAAAAATTAATGAGCGAGACTGGCTCTTCAGAGACTATGACCTCAAAAGAGATGGGCTGGAAAAACGATATCAAAGCCTGTCGCACATCCCACCCCCCAAACACACACACACACACGCACACCCTCTCTTAAAGTGCCAATGGCAGTGGTGTGTGGAACTCACATTCTGCTGTGAAAATCAAAACTAAGAGGCCATTATCCTGCATTAGAGCGTTTACAAATCAAATTTACAGACAGAAAAAGCACTTACTACCTCACTTTTCCACTGGGAGTGTGCGCACACACACATACACACACACACACACACACAATCATCAAACTCATAATCCACTTCTTGAGATGATGTGAGATCTGTCTTCAGAATACTAAAACATTTCAGCAGGTTGTAACACTGATTTACTTCACCGCTTCTAAAATCCATATTAAGAAATCAAAATGAATTTCTATGATTTTAAAGCTGCTAAAAACAAACAATCTTTTTTAAATAATATTTGTATCTCCCAGATATGTGCAAAAAAACACACACAGTCTCACGCTAGCACAGTCAGGCCAGGGGTTAACCTCTGCAATGTTTCCCACCATCCTGATTTCAAGTCACCTCTCAACACTGATCATTTAACATATAACAGCAAAGGGATATTTTTCTAAACCAGCTACACCAGCTAATCAGATCACCTTCGAACCAATAACAAATGCCTTTCAGTATAATGTTCATCATCTTTGTCTCTGACATCGAAATCAAAACTAAAATCATTAAGTGAGCTACACCCTACACTGCGTAGTACACAAAAATGACCGGAAGACTGAAGATCGGAGCTTAAAGAGGATCTTACTGTCCAACCACGGTGAAGAGCTGTATTTGGATTCACTGGCTTGTTACAATTTGGCATGCACATCTTAAGATTCTTGCACACAAAAGGCCCAATTTAATACCACAAGACATAAAAAGCCATTAAATATGAGCAAATATAATAGGTAAACTAGTTACAGTCCAGGATAAGAAGTTAAGACTATGATAAGAACATGATTGGTCAGAAGGTGTTGATTCATTTTCTATAACAGCAGCTCTGACAGTAGTTCCAGCTGCGAGACATTTATATTAACACGTTATAGCTTCTACTATAACAGTAATAACTTACACTGGGACTTCTGCCAGAAGCTCTACATGATACAGTAATAAATGGATGACAAACATATTGCTCTCCATATCTAATCGCTGATATGGAGAAGTTTGCTGTGCATTTTTGGAAGGAGTCTCCAGTGTCAGTGCTTTGTAACAGTCAGAGAGAGGTCTTCAAGATGGAGGACTTTGTGTTTTCTTGGTAACAAGTTGTATTTTTTGTCGAATTAACATTAAGGGAAAGTGAAAGAATGACATTTGTTCATTATCTTCGTGGAGAAATTTTTCATTCCAACACACAATCCCAGTCTGCTAGTCATACTTTTAAGTTAAATCCTGTTAGCGATCACTTTTTAGCCTTGTTTATTCTGGGCGACTTCAACTTTGTTGTGTTTTCTAGATTTCCACCAGTGATGTGTAACATTAAGCTACATCTTAATTTGCAACCAAATGTATTTTTATTATTGTAAATAGCAGATTTTTAAAGGTTTTGCTTGTTTGCGAACAATCCGCACTGTCTAATACTGCTCTGTTTAACCTGACCGTGCACAACATTTACTGTAGAAGAAACAAGGAAGAAGATACGAAATGGAAAAAAAAGATCAACGTGAATAACATTCTGCCTAATCTGTATCAGATTCGTCTAATCTGTATAAAAGGCCAAAACAGAAACAAAACCTCCTCTTTTCAGGTTTCTATAAATAAAAGGCGTGTTCCTCAGCTCTACACCTGCGCCGTGTGATTTAGTGTCCTGTCTGCTCTATCACACTAAGCTGGGCTCAGCAGCTCATTACCAACTTCTCTGTGAATTAGATCAGGCGTGTTAGACTCAGTGGAACTGGGTGTGAAGACTGGAACAGTGAAGTAGTAGATTTTTTCAGGCTAAAAGACTGAAGAGCCTATAGCACAGGATTAATGGTGTGAATAATACAGTTATTTTCGGCATTAGCTTTCTGCTTATATATATATTTGCAGCACATACAATGCTGATATGAGAGCAACAGTAAAAAGAATCATCACAGGTGTACAGTTGTAAGAGAGTTGCTCTTAACGGCTAATGTAATAAAGCTGAGCGATTCTCAGATGTCGATCTGGCATCCAGGTTTGGCTGATATCACATTTCTACCATTTGCAGGAAAAACTAGGAGGTGAAACTTAGCAAAAATGATTTCACAATGCTTTTTAAGAAACGATGGCGGGTAACAGAATGTTAACAGAACCGTCACTGCCCTGAGGTTTATTATTTTTCAATAACAGCATGACCTGAAGTGACCAACTCCTCTTATACCACATCAATTTGCCAATGATTACAATTTTTTATTTATTAAAAAAAATGACATCATACTTTTTATCCATTTATAGTTACTTTTAATGTGGTGGAACATCTGCAAAACATGTGATTTCCTGTTGTCACTTACATTATAGCAGCTATCAACAGTCACTCCCAGTCCATCAGACAGAAAAAAAAAAAAAAAAAAAACACAAGATCTCCCTGCTGAAGACTTTCCTGTGTTGGAAATTTAAAGTTACCTCCTGTTACAAAGCCCCAACACTAGAAACTCATTCCATAAAAAGTCTCTTTACAGAAAACCTCACCATATAAACATATTATACATTTTTATTTTTCCAAATAACATGTTTTTAATTACTAGACTTTTATTATTCGCCTACTTTGTCTACTGTGAATGAGCTGTTACAATAGAAGTTATAACATATTAAAGTGAGCACATTATTGTTCCAATATACACCATGATTTAAAGATAACTATAGAAACACTTTATTTGTTTTAAATCAAACAAGATATTGTCTTTTATAAACTTGAAAATGTCAGATTTTGCATTTGAACAGTGATGTAAGCTGCTAAAGAAAGAATTTTATATATATATATATATATATATATATATATATATATATATATATATATATATATATATATATATATATATATATATATATAATTTCCCAGCACTTTGTCTATATTTTATTTGTCGTGTGGATTTAAAGGAGCAACAGCTGCTCTGTTTGAGCACAACGTTGCTGAACATGATACCTAATATTCACATGACAGATCCACAATAGTGTAATTACGGTTGTGTTGTCCAGGTGCTTCTGCACCATGCAGCTGTTAGTGGCTGTGTTGTGCTGGGAATTATTTTTTTTTTTGTATCTAGTTCTTGACTGCAGGAACCGTGCAGCTCTTCTGTCATCACTTGTGTTAGGCTCAATGCTGCAAAATGAAACCACTATAGTGTGAGTGTAGGTGCAGCAGCTTTGCAATTTACAACCCTTTAAAGCAAAAAGACAAAGTTATATTCCTAATTTTGTTCAGTAGGAATGATGTTTGAAATATTTCTAGCCCACCATCTGGGCATTACAGTACAGAATATAGTTTTTAATTAAATTCTGAACGGTTCATCAAATGAAAGGCAGTTTGGTTTATAAGTGACTGCTTCTCAATCCCCTTCAGACACAGAGGAAGAAGAGAGAAGACACAGGCAGTGAATAAATTCCACCAAATCCAATATACGTGTGATTTGTACAACTGAAGGACACGAAGTCTGAATAACACTTACTCCAGCCAGTATTTAAAAAAAAAAAATAAAAAAAAAATAAAAAAGTAATTTTTTAGAGAAACCAGACTCAACAGTGTGGTTAACGTTGCTGTGCATGAAATCAAACATTTTACAGTTGCCTGGAAACCTGACAGACAGGGACACCACCTCAGTGTGGGCCGCTGTGTTTTAGTCATTTTGAAGCTGGATGCGACAGCATTAATCCACCATATGCCTTTTCAAATACACCTCCTGACCTTTTGAAAAGCTGACAAGAAACGCAAGTCCACTCTTCCCACTAGAATGGTAAGTCAATGTGAGGAATATTTCTTTAGCTTGAGTCACTTATATTACACACGTTACTGACTTAATAAGATGTTCAAATTTTAGAACAGTCTTAAATTACAAATCTAAATTTCCCCCCAAAAAATAAATAAATAAATAAATAAAAATAAAAGATTAGGCCAATCAAGGCTTGTGGTTGAAGGAAATGCCCAAAAAGTTTAGGAACCCCTGTGGTATTTATCCACATAACGCAGTAATTAACAGTGTGTTAGTGTGTACATGTTAAAGCACTTCAGTAAAATACAGAGTGTTACAAAAACAAAAAAATCGAAAGAAATGTGCAGTAAAAAGGATCAAAAACTAATTCATCTTAAGACTGCCACACTTTTTTAAAAATAATGCTCATGAATAATATATCAATTGGATAAATTTGTGTATTAGTTCTTATCTTTTGCTGAGTGTAGAAAGTACTTTTGGTCCTTGTATGAAAAATGTATCCTGGTAGCAAAAGTAGCTGCAATGATATCCGAGTTCCCTATATACATATATCTGTTGTTATTTTCAATTTAAATTTTTTTTTTTTATTATTATTTAAAAAAAAGGGAATAAGTAAAGCTTAAATTCTTCAGCAAGAATGTCTGAGCTCTGGAGAAACATTAGGCTTCAGATTTTCTCCAGGATTTTTTGTAAACACTAAGAACACCTTGAATATTGAAAACAGGAACTCTACAGAGCAAACGAACACACTTTCGTGTTCACCTTTTTACTATCTTTACAAAACATCCGGAGACCAAACAATGTGCAGGAAGCAGCAGCTGATGACGTGCATCCTGTCTTATGGGTCATTTGGGAGAAGAGCAGACGTTTGTGCCTTGCAAAAGAGAAAAGTGTTTACAAACATATTTATGGGCTTTCTTACTTTATTTACAGTCATGTAATCATGATTTATGTTTATTTGCTAAATGCCTTCATCCAAATCAACAGTGAACCAAACAGTTGATGGTTAAACCTTAATGTTAGATCAAATATTGTGAAAATGCCTTTGTTGTGTGTTGCGATATTTTAGCTATTTATATTTGGGTGCAAACAGTTGTCGTGTTTGTGGGAATTAGCACCAGACTTCATGTCTGTATTATAGCTGACCTTGTAACAATGACATTCACATCATGTGGGAGAATTCAGGAGAATGGGAAAGCCTCTTGTTATTAAAGTGTTGAGGCATTACCATTTCATTTACTAAGCAAATTGGGCGGCTGCAGTTTTTTATCTAACATTAGCGATTAAACATTAGCACACTGCTTTCCTAATATTTCATAGAAATATTTTTAAAAATTCTTATTTGAAGACTTTATTTTCTGAGACACATGTTTATGTATGGAGTTGTCTCACTTCCCAGTTTGGTTAGACAAATCAGGATTGTCAGAAAGCTCCCAAAATTCCGACTCATATTTCTCACTCACAGACTGAAATAAATTCTTTGCCCATTTGGAAAGTGAGAATTACATTCTTCCGCATAAAACTGAGGTGTTAATGCTGCATTCATGCAGCAGTCTATTGTAAGCATCTCTTCACTAGACCCACATTTCATATTTTATCGATTCTCAATACAGATGCAGACTGTTCTCATACAGCCATCACACTGAAAAAAATCAGGAAATGTGATCAGCGCAGCTACTGAAATTTGGCTTATTTATAATGCAACACCAGAACATTCCAGAAGATTTCCTTAGGGCCTTTGCAGGTCAGTTTGAACAGAAACTTCACTGCATGTAACACTGTTATGCATGAAGTTAAGTTGTTGTAACTATGCTTTAAAGGTTAGCAGCGGTCGAGGTTTGAGCATACACGTCACACCACCTGTTGATTTCTGAGTCTTCCCTCAGCAGAATGCACACACACACACACACACACACACACACACACACACACACACACAGTCATATTACTGGTCAGGGTTTTCCAGCTTTTTTTTTCCTCCTGAATTAGCTTTGATTGTCAGTATTGCCTTTTTTCATGCCGCTCTTTCCATTATTAAAAAGCAGACTCGTGACTTTTCCCTTTAATGTAGTAATACTATATTGAGAGCAAGAGACAGAGAACACAGTGTTTAGGGGGTGATGGAGTGTGTGTGGGCGTCTCATTAGTGTCTAGTAGTCACGACTGTGGACCCATTTCTCTCTCCTGTGCACACACACAAACAAATACACACACACATACACACACACACACACGTACAGTGCTGTTCCACACCACTCAGGCTCAGGGTTACACACTCCTAAGTGTTTTATGGTTAAAGCACAGCATGCACTATTTAACCAGAACACTTGTGCAGAAGATAATGGAGGCATGGCCTCTGTGTATGCTAATAATGGAGGCGTGGCCTCTGTGTATGCTAATTATGGAGGTGTGGCCTCTGTGTATGCTAATAATGGAGGTGTGGCCTCTGTGTATGCTAATAATGGAGGTGTGGCCTCTGTGTATGCTAATAATGGAGGTGTGGCCTCTGCATAGGCTAATAATCTAAGTGTGGCCCAAGAATAGATTCTTGGCCTCTGCACATGCTAATAGTGGAGGCGTGGCCTCTGTGTCCCCTAATAATGGAGGCGTGGCCTCTGTGTCCCCTAATAATGGAGGTGCGGCCTCTGTGTCCCCTAATAATCTGTGGCAGTCTCAGTGAAGAAGGCATGGCTTCTATGCTTGATAGTCCTACTCCAAAATGCCTAATTATTTAATTAATGTGCCTTTTATATAGAAATACAATTCATATTAATTTATAATGTATAACAGCTTGAATGTGTGTGTGTGGCCTTGTTATTCTGCAGATTAGTGATAATCCAGGGTGTATTCATTAGCAGCCAGGCTTATTTTAGCTCGTGTTACTGTCACTGACAGACCTGCTGTGGGTGTCGTTCATTCACACTCTCACAGACACACACATGCTCCACAATCAGACCTGAAATAAACCCGTCTCAATCACAGATCGACGACTCTCTATCATACAACTGCGAATCCTGCCAGTTTACAAGAAGCTGAGAAATCTTTCAAATCTAAATATGACTGCTGGGTAAATGACTGCATGCGAGGTCTCTACATCAAACTGAATGAAGGGCTTATTTTACAAACAGTGACGCTAGAATGAAAGAAAGAAACTAAAATGCACATTCACTTTTAGAGGTATATATAAGGAGAAGTGTAGAGAGAAAGAGGAACAAAGAGAGATAAAGGTACGGAGAGAGAGCACTGGGGTGTGGACATCTCAGTCTCATGTGTCATAGTCATGACTGGGAGAGTAACGGAGATAAAGGAAAAATAGGGCAATACATAATGAGGACAAGAGATATAAAAGTATTTGAACAAGGCGACAATGATCACTAATAACACAAGAAATGCGTAAATGTGTGTGCAGCTTTTATCTTGCAGCTTTATTTAAACACAGAAATGCAGTCGAGATGTTCATTTAAAATGTTTGTGACTGGGTACAGGGACACTTCAGATGACCATGCCTCAGAGATTTGAGTACTCACTCATCATTTTCTCTGTCACAGATGAAATGTCCAAAGAGAGATTATAGCAAGGGAGAAAGAGAGAGAGATAGAGGGAAAGAGTGGTACAAACAGATCTTTTTCCCCCAACAGAAAAGGCCATTTCTAAAGGTCAGGCAGCACTTCAAACACACAAACATACACACGTGTTCAAAAAGACTTCGGAACTCCCAGAGGACTCAGAGCTGAGGTGAGGGTTAGTGACAATGAAGCTCCCTTAAGGCTGGATTATACCTGCGCTTTTAACTAAATGTCTGCATATGCAAGATGGCTGCTGGTTGTATCCTGTGGTTGTTTAGAGCGTTGCTTGTGCACATTCTCAGAAAATAACGCTGCAAGTCCTTGTGGTGCAATACCAACATACTGTAAACACCTGGGCAGTACAGCGCCATGTAACACTGTTCCCTCAACTGCCTAAACAAACTAGCATGTCTCAGATCGCATTCTTTACTTATACACAGTTACTGAGTACTAACTGGTTTTACTATTACAGTTAGTGTTTGAATTTTGAAAACCACTCATGTGGCTTTCAAATTCACCAAATGTTCAGATTTGTGTACCTGTCTTTTCTAGTTTAGTAAATACTTTTGAGTATAAGGTCAGGTTTTTGATTTGAGATGCCACTCATGACAACAATCACGAAGACAGCGAAAAGGTTTAACAGAGCTCGTCATTGTCAAATCGCTCGAGCTGGAAACCAGGTGGACTGGGATGTTTTGTCTCTGAAATGCCATCCAGTGTATGCCTCATTTAATCCTCCAGATACACATAGGATATGCAGGCGAATGTGTGAACACTGCTGCTTGCGTTGTCTCTGCTTCTGTACGTGAATGTAAAGTCAGGCATCATGAATAAACCAGCCTTTAGTGACGCCTCCCTCACTTCCTAACCCTCCTGTAGGGTCACACATTATTAATCATTAACCATATGGCTTTTTTTTCCATACACTTCTCTTATGCAGCACAATATTATTTATTAACTGTTATCACAGTATTCCCCTTTGCGATAGTGGTATTTCAGAACAATGACATATGCAAATGAGCCCTTAACTAATCTGTAAATGTGTGTGTACAATGATCACTCTGGCCAATCTCAGCTGCTACAAATGAATCCCAATATTCACATGATTCAAAAATGCCACAAATTTGAACCCTTTCTGCAAACACGCTATTAAAGATTCACTAATGGACTTTTAATATAAAGCAAGACTGTAGGCTTATGGACCACCAGTTCAACGTTGAGCACTTCTGATAGGTGCCAATACTATTCTCATCTACTGTAGAGCCCACTGTCTCATTCCGCCCTCAGGCCTGTCATTCAGCCTACACACATGTACGCTGTAAAGTGTGTTTAATTCTACTGGCTTCTTTTCCTAAATGAACAAATGAATGAATTAAATAATTGTAATGCAAATAGAATCAATGAGATTTTTTACTGAATTTAATTAAGTGATTCTGTAGGTTTATTTGAATTTTCCTATCAAAAACTATAATAAATTAAACCTAAAAAATCCTCATTTCGTCTCTGGGAGTTTTTCCTTGCCACCTTCTCTGGCTTGTTCACTAGGGATCTAACCGGAGTTTTTAAGGTTGCTTTGTGACAATGTCCACTGTTAAAAGTGCTATATAAATAAAATAAATTTAAAATTGAATTTATGCAATTGTTTACTTCTATTGCTTTATTTGAATCTTTCTATTATTATTAATTTTTTTAATAAAATACTTAACAAAAGTGATTTTTAATTAACTACTTCTATTGGTTTAGTTGAATCTTCCTATTTTTTTTTTTAAATCATGTGTCTTAGCAAAAGAAACAAAGTAAAGGTGTGTTAATGAATTTATTTAATTTAGTAATTATTCCACTAAAAAAAAAAAACATGCCTTTTAGCAATGGACACAGAATAAAAATGGTTTTACAATTTAAAAAAAATAAATAAATAAAATAAAAAATCTATGAAAAGCACCCAAAACACAGTTTTTAAAAAATCTCATAGAAATCATACAAGTCTCATATAAATCAGAACCACTAAACGAAAACGAATGTGACAGACTGAGGGAGTGTTACAGATCAACACTATACACCTTTTTTATTTACACCTATTTAAATAAAAAGCTATTTAAAATCCCAGCAAATCATTGCATATCTTGCAGCTCTTGCCTACGCGCGCACACACACACACACACACACACACACACAGGCACACAGGCACACACACACACACTTCCCAAAATCTCTAATAACCCACTGTTAAAAATCAGATAATGTAAGAATTCCTAACATGCTTCCCTGAGAAACTCCACTGGTCACAGTAAACAAATTTCCACTCCAGTGACAGCAGAAGGAACAGAGCCACACCAAAAAAAGAAAAAGATTTTGGATTGTTTGTGTGTATTGTTAAACTCCCATAGCCACCATCACCCCACTGCACCAAGCTGGATAAAAAACCCACAGCCCTAGAGACATCTAGACCCGACCGTGAATATCAGTGTCACACAGATATCGACCTGAAATGCTGGACTGGTATCTGATTGGATGTTATATTTTCTGATCCATTATCCAATCCATTATCGTATCTTTTATCTGCGCTGTGAAATGGTGTGAGGATCCATATTTACATCCTGGAAATAATAAATAAACCTGGATATAAGCTGTTCAGATTCTCTCCAATGGATATTAATGCATTTACATACCAGTTAACTGCTGATTTGGGCTCATTTTAAATTTATCCTAAAATCTGGTTCATAATGAATTTACTAATGAGAGCAATCAAATCCGTTTTACTCACTGGACTAAAAGGTCACTTAAAGGTGTGTGTGTGTGTCTGTGTGTGTGTTTGTGTGTGTGTGCGCGTTTCCGACCCCAGCACAAGTTACATTTGCTAGATGCGAACACATGACAATGAAGAACAAGTGTTTTTGTAGGTTTTTTTGTTCATCTTCTCTTACCTTGACCCCTGGAGTGACTCCATCTTCAGCTGTGCTTTGTCCATTCTAGGGGAAAAAAGAAAGACATATTTTAGAGAAGGGGTGTTTCTTTTTGTTGACATAAAGGTGTGTTGAGCGTGCAGATACATGTCTATTCCTCGCTACTAGCACAGCAGGTAGGGTGATTAGATCGCCCTCCCCTATCTCCCCCCCATAACCCCCTTCCTTATAGCTTCACACACGTGTGCGCACACACAGACACATACACACGCCTGCACATGCATAGCCCTTTATTGAAGACTAGACAAACAAATCTAAATAAACAGAATTTCCATTAAACTTTATTAAAGCGCAAGTGAGATGGAGCAGGAAAGAGCAAATGCAGCTCAGTCTAATTCCTCTGTAATGTCCATATAGTAAAGTAAAGGAAAATGTTACAATACGTAAATATGTTAGCTCTACCTCATCTACCTGTGTCACTAAAAAAAAAAAAAAAAAAAAAAAAAAAGGAACCAGGTTAGACAAAGCATAAATTCTTTAGCTAGCCTAGTAGGCAAGTGAAAGCTCCAGTGTGCTGCTCATTTATATGCTTTGGTTGCCTGGAAACAACTGTTTAAGCTAAAGAGTCATAGCAAACATAATGTAATGATGTATGGAAAGTTAGTTAGCTAGTTAAGAGCACTAGAACAGACACAAACGAGTATATAAATTTCTACATTTCTACAGCATGGACAACTTGGCCAGTCATCATTCTTTTCTGACAAAATATTTGAGGCAAGTTTGAATCCCAATGATGCCACAACCATCCACAGCTGGGAGCCCGAGAGTATGAAAAAAGGCTGTGGTCTCTGGGTGAGACAGATGGTCTTACTCTCTCCTGAGACAATCACTGCAACATTAGCCAATTGTGGGCATCTGTGTGCTCATGTATGAGGAAGAAGGCTGATAGCGCTTTCCTACGAGTGTGTTATGCTGCCCTGTTACACTGCAGTTTAAGACGATGCAGTTGGCTGGCTTCACATGTCTGACGAAGCACGTGTTAGCCTTCACCCTCTCCAGTTGGTAGCGGTCATGTAATAGGGGAGTGCTGGCGAGTGGATGAGAACTGGCAGATTGGAAGAAAATGGGGTCAACAAAAAGTCAGCAAGGACATCTGCCAACTGTGGGGAACTCGGTCTGTGATCCGAATCGCTTGTGCTGTAGTTATAGCATCAAGGTGCGTTGTATCACTGTGAAGTGCATTTTATGTAAACATATGTACATACCAAATATAAATGTTTGTTCTGCAAAAGTCAGCAGTGAGTAGGGATTTTGCTTTTTTTCATGCGAAGAAAAAAAAAAAAAGCTCTGGTGACTATTAAATCAACAGCCCACTGAAGTTGCTTGTATGCCAGGCAACGACGAATAAAAAAATAAATAAAAATATAGGCTGGACACATAATTTTGTCCTAGGCGCCAGGGATACGGATTTATCCACCCCTGCAAACACACACACACACACACACACACACACACACACACACACACACACTCTTGAAAGCTTTACTGGGAACGCACTGTTGTCTTCTGCTACTGCTGCACCAAATCTTCATCAACTACCAAAGAAATGTCAAGATTCAAGGTGTCATCTGTATTATTGATACTATTGCATTTAATCACTGACAACGTTACAGGGCTACAGAGATGCAGCTGTGAAGAAAAGCTGAGTAAAATGAATAGAGAGAGAGAAAACAGAGCAAGGGAATGAGTGGGAGAAAAAGAGAAAGGCAAAAAGAGTTCACAGTTGTGGTCGAGACACTGGAGGCCAATTTAGTGTGAAATAAAAGTGCCATTAAAGAAGGCTGTTAAAGCCGCTACACTTGCACACTACTCACAGTGACCCTCTGCAATGATGACTCTAATGATGCAGCTAGGGCAAAACTCCAGTAGAGTAAACTCTATATCTGTAGCGTGTGTGTGATTACCACAAACAAGAATTTCAACACGTGTTCCTGTGCTGAGAAATGATAACCTGTTTACTACAAACTCACTTATAATAGAAATTCAAAGGTATATTATCTGTATAATTTCAATAAATCCTTTCACTATAAATCCTATAAATTTCTATAAATCCTTTCATTACTTTTACAGAAGAAACATTTTGAGGTTAAGTGTTAACAATGTCATGTTGATGCATCACATGGAGACCACAAAACCTTTGGGAAAGCAGAAGTACCCACATTTACCATTTCCTGCAAGTCAGATAAAGTTACATAAGAACAGCGTTGGTAAGCCTTTTTGTCATGGACGTCTTTTAATGAGAATGCAACAGCTGTAGTTTTGAATTTGCATTTTATATATAGGCATGTGCTGTAAACGGTTAAGGGCCCAATTCTAATTCAGTTTGGAGTAAACAGGTTTTATGGGTTTTTCTAAATGCAGAGAACATGTGGAAAGTATTATCTATGGCACTTACATATACACTACAGATGCAGTACATTGAGTATGCTGGTGTATGTCAGAAAGTTCCTCTAAACACTCAGCTCAAGAAGATAATTAAGGGCCCCCAACCTCCCAAACTTGAGGGCCCACCAAACTCCCACACTAGAGGGCCCACCAAACTCCCACACTAGAGGGCCCATCAAACTCCCAAACTCAAGGGCTTCCAAAACATGGACCCCAAACCTCCCAATCCTGAGGGTCCCAAATTCAAGGACCTCTTAACTCCCAAACTTAAGGGCTCTAAAATGCCCAACCCTGAAGGCCACCAAACTCCCAACTCAAAGACCACCAAACTTACAAACTCAAGGGCCCTCAAGCAGCCAAATTCAAAGCCACCAAACGCCCAAACCCAAGGGCCCGCAAACAATGGTCCCCAAACTTCCAATCCTAAGAGTCCTTAAATTTGTGAACCCCTAAACTTAATGGAGCCCAAACTTGAAGGCCCTCAAACTGGAAGGCCTCCAAACTCAAGGGCCCACATACTCCCAAACTCAAGGCCCACCACATTCCTAAAAGGAAGCCCCCCAAAATCCCAAACTCAGCACAAGCAGAGATTTATTCGACAAATCACTGTGCTGTTTCCATGTCTGCAGGGGAAGGCTAGCCTCATCATCGAGGTTCAGCAACCACACCCACAGCACTCTGAATCACTGTAGGTGTGTCACTGTGTGGTCTTTATATCATGTCTCTGCTTTGTAACCATACAGTTAAGCCAACTAATCTTCCAGTTCTTCTTAAAACACATTCTTCTGAAATTACATACAGTGGCTGAGGTGTGATCTGATCTGGCTGACAGGAGAACTATTTTTCCTAGTCGGATTAATTCATGTACAAGGATGATGGACGATCTTTTAAGAATCAGGAATGCACACGTACATGTTAACAGTAATGAAAGCGAGCAAAATAAAGTGTAGCACAATATGATCATAGGCCTCTCTTGCAAGCACAATATGTCACCTCACAGTTAAAAATATCAAGAGAAATAAAAATGCTAGCCAGATACAGAGTAAGTCAAGTAATGTCTTTTACATGATTTCTTGTCGAGGGAACAAATGCTTATGCAGCTCATCGCATATCATAATTTTTCTCTTAGTCTGTATTAATGCACATAACTAGCTCGTCATACTTTACTACACTATGGTAGTAACACACACATATACACAAAAAAACCCATTCCCAGCAACACTGTTGCTTAATAGACCATAACTGTGGATATTTACTGCCTGTGTTAACACAGTGGCTGAAGCCGAGGTGAGAAATTAGCATTGTAACAGAGAGACATCGTGTAGCAGAGACATGAAGGGCTGCCAGTGAAACCCTGACCTTGAAATCTGGCTCCTAATTATTCATTTCAGTATTTGTAAAGTGATTTTCATATTGTATTCTCTCCAGAAAGAACAGAGCATGAGACATTTGTCGGCAAAACCTTTCGGAAGACCCTGTGCTCACACCAGCAGCGACGTGACGCAACGAAACAGCCTGAAGTCACTCATTTTCAGTTAGAGCTGGCAATCGGCAGAGACAGAAGATGGAGCAGTTGTGATTGATACAAAGTGGGCGGGGCAAGAAAAATGAAAACGTTGAGTAGAGTTTAACATAATGCAAATGAGGAGCAAAGCAATGTGGCGACTATCACTACTACAAGGACTGTGGGTTTTTTTTCCCCTCCCCTCATCACACTATGTAACATAGTGTTTTGTTTCTGCATATTCATTCACTTTATCCTCACTGAACAGACAGTGATAGCAAACGTTTTAGGGCGTTTTCACACTTTGTACGAATACATGAGTCCGCACTTGGGACCAGTTTTGATGTTGGTGGAGGCGGGGCTCATAATCATAGGTTTGCATTCACA
Source organism: Pangasianodon hypophthalmus (assembly GCF_027358585.1). Classification (NCBI taxonomy): domain Eukaryota; kingdom Metazoa; phylum Chordata; class Actinopteri; order Siluriformes; family Pangasiidae; genus Pangasianodon; species Pangasianodon hypophthalmus. The sequence goes on along the minus strand of NC_069719.1, from coordinate 6,289,809 downwards.
TAGAAGAATTTCTTCAGAAACATGGCTCGATTGCACACTTCCATAAGTCACTTTTGAGCTGTAGATTTTGCTGTTTTTTATTTTTTTGTTTGTTGTTTGTTTTTTTCCATTTTTCTGTGGTATCTACACTGCTGCCCCGAGTGTAGATAGCTACCACACCTGATGCTAAACGTGCCATGGCTCGGCTGAAGTGAACCTAATTTTCAGGAGGACCAGGGATCGGATCTCTGGACCGCTCCCGAACTCGAAATCAGCATTCACACTTTAACAACTGTGCTGAACTCTGAGCCTGAGTCTAGAAAGAAAAAAAAAATTGAAAGCGTGAAACTTACCTTAGCTATACTCACACACTAGTAAACGGTTGATACATTTGTTCTGTGTTAAAAATGGGCAAATCATATCTTTTTAGCAGGAATATGTCTGACACATGGTCAAATGGATGACTATGAATAAGTTCTGGTTCGTCATCACCACACACATTTACAGTATTAAATATTTCAGTGAAAAAAATGTGGAAAGTCCAACACCAATCCAGTGTTTCAGGCCAGTATTGATTCAGCTTTTTCACTGACACAGACACAGTGAGAAATTGGTTAGAAAAAAGCCACATCGCAAAAGAATAAATCAGAAAAGAACACAGACATGATATCACCAAACTGTTTTCATGCTTTCTGTTATAGACTACACAATCTTCTATAAACTAAAGCCTGCCCGGTGGAGGCATCTACAATTCCATAACCAAGCATTTAACAAAACATAATTCTCAACTCAGAATGCTGGATAAAATAATATTTAAAAAAAATGTAACATTGGAATTTTCCTTTTAAGATGGTGATGAGGAGTCAAACACAGGGAAATGGTGAGGTTATGTCTTTACAAAGAGCCTGAAGAGGAACACAGGGGAGTTCTCTCCATCTTCTCACTCTTTGTATACAGGTCGATGCACTGGCCCATATTCAAAAAGTACAGAGAGTAAGTGCTGATTTGAGATCAGAATCAGATGATGTATCTGTAAGGAATAAAACAAAGCAAAGAAGAAGTAATGATAGAATAGAAAAATAATCAGTGACGGGGTGATGTGATGCGGCTGTGCATGTAGCAGTTATTCTTCCCACCCTGAAGCTGATTATTTTCCTGTAACAACACAGCCTGACATGGTTTACTCCTTTTCAACCATAGCAATTTACCAACAATTCAATTTTTCTAAATTAAAGAATGCCAAGTTATGTTTTTTATCTGTTTTTATCATAAGTACATTTTTATCTGTTTACTTATATTTAACGTTGTCAAACATCTTCGAGAGAAGCTAGTTCCTGTTTTAAATTACATTACAGCAGCTATGAAGTGTTGTTCCTTCACCAGCATATCTGATGAAGTTAATAAGACACAAAAACACAGCTCGCCAAGTTAGCAAGAAACTGCAAAACTCAGTTCTGAAAACTTTCCCAGAAAACATAAAGCAACAGCTTAACCTCTGACACTGGAGACTCCTTCCACAAATGCTAAATAAACATTTCCTCACAGAAAACTTCACCATATCAACAGCTGCACGTTTTTTCATGTACTTACGCGACAGGTCCGTATTAGACCAAGAGTATTACTCTAAACCTTGCAGCCAGCACTACTTTCAGAGCTGCTGTTATAGAAAATTAATCAACGCTTCTGACCAATCAGAATTGAGAATTCCACAGCTCTATGGTATATGTGCTGATTAAGTTTTACATCCAACATTTCCTCAGGAAAGAAATGCTTATTAAGGTTGTGAATAAACACCTGAAAAATGGCCACATCACTGGATATAATCTTTCTCGAAAACATTCTCTAAAATATAAATAAGCAATCATGATCTGTAATTCATAAGGAAAATTCTTTCAGCACAGGACATTTAGTCAAAAATAAAGCTTTAGAAGAAATGTGGCAGAAATATTGAAATATATGCAACAGTTAGTTCCAGACCACTAATTTGATTGGTCGAGCAGGGCTCCAAGAGTGCTTACATTTCCTGTAACCACACTGGGATGTTTCACCATTGATATCACTCCGCTCGTCTGTGTTCTCCACGTAAAATTCCGTTTCCTAGTTCAAAATCGCTACTATAGTAGTGTTACGAAAAAGCGAACATGGCTTTTCAGAAATATAACTTTTGGCTTAAAATATGAATGCTTGTCAGACAAAGATGAAAAGGAAGAAGGGATGCCAGTTTCACTGGAAGCACCTTTAATAGCAATGTACAAATCAATGGGAGCTAGCTAAGCAGCTAGACAACATGCTATAAAGTCAGAGTAGTTTCTTTGGGATCCATTTCTGCAAATGGAGCAAAAATACACAGAACTTTTGGCCATGCTGTGTCCGAAATGTCGCTCACTTTATATTAATTTCTTGTTTAAAGAACTGTTGTATAAAAGCAATCACGTGGTTACGCTGAATATTGGCACTGCTATCATCACACTGAATTAGCTGCATTTCTGTTTTTAACATTTCAGGATTTCAAGAAAACATGCAAATCTTTGAATATTGAACACACACCTTTTCTTATTTTATCATTTCAATCAGTAGAAAATTTTAAAAAAAGTGTAAAAAATTTAAAAAAAAAGAAGCAGCTGGTGCATATTCAGGGAGGTAGGAGAGAGCAAAAAAAAAAAAAAAAAAAAAAAAAAAAAAAAAGAGAGATTGTGAGAGAGAGAGAGAGAGAGAGTGAGTGAGTGAGTGAGTGAGGGGGGAGGTAAAGAATTCAAGGCTACATTGCTCAATATCTGAAGCTCTTCCTCATCGATTCCTCTTTCCGAAAGAGAAGGAAAACACACACACGCACACTCTCACTTCTATTCTCGCAGAGCTTCAGGGCACAATAACAGCATGCAAGCAAAGGTGTTACCGTGGTAACTGCACAAGCTGCCAAGATGCTTCTATATTCAACGGAAAACAGGACTTTGGCCCGTGTCTAATTAACACAATGTGACAAAGTCATGGCACAACCCTCTTAAGCAGATAATTCACTACATACACTTTGGCTTTGTACAAAAGCAACAGTTTAATCTCAATTAACTAGAAGGACTGTGTTTAAAAAAATATATATATGGTGGCATATACTGAATAACTTCTCATCTATACATGAATGAGTTATTATGAGTTATGGCTACATTAAAAAAAAAAATGCTATCTCCTTACAGAAAACTTCCCTGTATCAACAAGTAGATACGTTATTCAAGTGTCTGTCATACATGTCCATGTGAATCAGCAGTTACTATAGAAACAATAACATTTTCGAAGGAGCGCAATAAAATAAACCTGTGATTTGAAAATTTAGCGCTGGGGTATAATGGTTTTCTTTTTGCAACGTAAAGCTCTTTTCTAAAATTATTCTGTGATAAACTGAGTGTAAAGCATGGCAAAATGAGAGAGTAATTTTGATATCAACTTTTCATAAGACGACGTGTCTGGACGCGTTATTCAGCGACAGCTCAGGAGATGAGCCGCCAGAAAACAGATTGCGCTGGGTGGGTGAAAAGTGATGAGTCAGTAGTTTGTTACTGGCAAAGCATCAGTAGACTGAAATCATTTATTATTAATACATTAGGGACATATGCTGCAACTGGCTCCAATCAATCATGAAAAAGTAATGGCCATGCAAATTTCAACCTTCTAAAATTAAAGCTGTGAGCAGAGTAAAAATAACCCGAAAGTTATTGGAAATTTTTGGATTACATTTTGCTAAAATTGTTAATATCCCCTATACATGGAGACTTTTTGAACATGCTGTATAATTGTGTCATTCTTTAGGAGGTTATTTTTCCATATGTTTTAGTTACGGCTGATTTAAACACCCTCTATCATGCTGGTAGAGTTCTGAAACTAGAGGTGGTTTTAGAATTACAAACCATTTGAGTAGATTGAAAAGATGTGGGAAAAGATGTGGATGGTATAAATTGTTTGATGAAGAGAGCTTGAGTGGGTGAGCAGTAGTAGGTGACCAAATTGGGAGAAAAAAAAAATCCTAGTCTTGTTTATCATCATATAGGAATATAGTATCATTTAGTCATTAAATGTCTAAGATTCACAGTATTGAAATCACTTAACAATAAAGTGTGTCACATGCATATCTCAACATCCATAACACTGAAGGGAAAATTATATATGCATAGAAGAATTAATTGGAAATTCCAGTGAAGTACGTGCAGTAATAATAGTGGATGTAGCAACAATTAAGCACAGTATGCAAAGTTTCTAGAGAACAAGGACGCTCAAAGACTTTATTTTTACCACAACGTTCATCGCCTTGTCTTTTTCCAATCTTCAACTGTCTGGTTTCAGTTCCACCGTAGCCTCAGATTCCTGTTCTTGGCTGACAGGTGTAGAACTCAATGTCACTATCTTCTGTTGTAGCCCATGTGCCTCAAGGCTTGATGTGCTGTGCATTCTGAGATGCTTTTCTGCTCACCACGGTTGTAAAGAGTGGCTATTTGAGTTACCATAGCCTTCCAGTCAGCTTGAACCAGTATTGTTGATGGGAGTCTGACCTCTCTCTTCAACAAGAACTGCAGAACTGGATGGTTTTTGTTTTCCGCACCATTCTGTGTACACACCAGACTGCTCTGTGTGTGAAAATCCCAGGATATCAGCAGTTTCTGAAACACTGAAAGACTATTTTTCTCCATTAACTGAAGCTGTTCACCTGTATCTGCACGATCTTATGTACTGAGCTGCTTCCACATGATTGGCTGATTGGATAACTGCATAAATGAGCAGGTGTACAGGTGTTCCTAATAAAGTGGACAGTGAGTTTATATGTTTGTATAGGGTCACATGAAAAAATGTCTCACTGGTGCTAAGATTGTAAATTTAAAGGTCACATCCATAACACAGAAAATGCCTCACATAACTTATTACACATAAGCAGCTATTTTACACACACATGTGCACGCACACACACATACACACACAATATCAAGGTATACATGAAACTGTATTTATAACAAGCATTTAAAATGTGTGTATGTTAAAGATCAAGACACTACCAATTACTAGCTCTTCCAGAGACTAAATTATTCATAATATGCGAAATTGTCATTTTAAACCTGAACTTGTATCACAATCATACTAAAAATTGAATCCTTTTTGGTGATGAAACAGAAAATTGTCCTCCAGTTCCTCAGTGGATTCATCCAACCACATTAAGATATCATAATGAAACAGTTCCTGTTACATAAGTCTATGTTCCATATTATATAACCTCAGGCTACAGTTCTGGTGCATAACTTTACAGAAGAAGGGAGAGAGTTCACGAGAGGGGGGAGGGGCGGAATGAGGGAGGAGTAAGTGTGAAGGCTGATTTCACTTCTACATAGTGGATTATGGGTAATCTCGTGAAGGCATGCAGAGGAGGCGACGGGCACATCTCCAAAATCCAACCTGAGAATCTCCACAGTGCTGTACATCAGGAAAGGTCTGACTGATTAAGCAGGGAGGTGTGTGCATTAGTGCTGGGACCTGAAACCATCTAGAGCTTTTTTCCCCTCAGCTAGTTATTTCTGTTTCTAGCCACCCACTATACTTCCTAATAAACTCAGACAGCAAACAAATATAAACAAATAATATGTTTAAGCTGTGTGAAGGGAGCTTTTTCTTTGTTTTTAATGACCACTTGAAATAGGAAGATTGATGTCTGCTGCAACTCAAAGGCCAGGTGCATCTCAGATCAGACATGGTGAAAAAGCTAATTAAATTAATATGTATACAAATTCATTTCTTGCAATGATTAATTTCTCTTCGTGTCAAGTTCGTCTAGGTGAAATATTAATACAAATTTACGAGCCTCAGAAATGTGGGGTAGCAGAAAGCCATTAATAGAAAAGCTAATAAAGAGGAATACTCATCATTATTTGGTGTTCATGTTGACTTTGTGCTCTTTTTCTTTGTACTGCAACAATATGAGAAAGTAATATTGCCACAAATCATCCTCAACTTCATTGTAAACAACTCAATCACATTTAGTCCTTTACTTCTTCTATCCATTCTTCCCATTGCATTCAATCATGAGAATTTTGTATCCACTTTTCTTAGCATACATGTTCATGTTATTTGGCCTGACGCCTATGCGAGCATGAAAAATCAGGCCTAATCAAGCCTAATCAAGTCTAATAAAGGGGTTAACAAACATCCAAACCCTTCCCTTTCTGAGCTAATGCCTTTAGTTCTGTAGCTAGCCTCTGGTCCAATGAGGTGCCTTCAGCTAAATAATTTCCATAAATGAATGTGATTGGATAAACTGCCACAAAGAATCTACTACAGAAGCCACACTGGTTAACGCTCAGAAAACTAAAACTTAATGTTTACTCGGTGAATGGCCGCCAGTATTTTTCCACACGCTTTCTGGCTCTGCTGCAGATTTCTTGCAAGTGCTCTGTGAAACACTTTGCTCGGTCCACATCTGAACCTCAGTCCACCGGCTGAAGGCTCTGACTGTGGAGAATTAAATGCAAAGTTTATTCTAACAGGAATCATTTATGAAGACTGTATAAAACTGTTTGGAAATGTAGCTCGAAAAGATCTGTGTGTGTGTTTAAAGCTTGCAGAAGACTAAACACACACCGCACTCCCTTACTGAAACACAACAGATGAAAAATGACACACTCTGCACATCTGTACGGGTAACTGTCATCCAGAGCAGAAGACAGAAAGCAGGGAGGAGAAAAAGAATCAGAGAGAGAGAGAGAGAGAGAGAGAGAGAGAGAGAGAGAGAGAGAGAGAGAGAGAGAAAGGAAATAAAGAGAGAGAGGAAATAAAAAAAAGAGAGAGAGAGAGAGAGAAGAAATAAAGAGGGGGGTAGAGAGAGGGGGGGGAGAGAGAAGAAATAAAGAAGTGGGGGATAAAGAGAGAGAGTGATTAAAAGAGAAGAAGAACAATTCAGTACATGAATATGTCTGAGATCTGGATGACCCTCTCTCACCATTGTACCTAATTTAAAATATTCTACACAAACAGCGAGCCGCCCACATGCCCACCCACATATTCTCTCTCTCTCTCTCTCTCTTACACACACACACACACACACACACACACACACACACACACACACACACACAGTACAGAATAGCACATGCAATGAGTGAGGCTGGACGGAGCCCTCATTCACGCTCTAAATAAGAAACACCAACACACACAGTCTAATGACTACTGAACCCATCCGGCAGTGGTTAGTTGTGTGTTTAACACAAAACAGATCAGCGTTTTCACATGCTTTGCGTTTGTATTTTTTTAAATTTAAAACAGCAAGGATGTATTTGAATTCAGTCCAGTGTCGTCTTCACTGCTGCCTTACGGAACATGCTGTACAGTGAATAGTGAAAGTGAGTGCGAGAATTTCAGACACAGCACTCGTGATTGATTAAAACAAACCCACACACACACACACACACACACACACACACACACACACACACACACCCACACATCCACACATCCACACATCCACACATCCACATATACACCAAGGACATGATACATTAACACACTACAAAAGATTTGAGTGTTAGAACAACAAAATAAGCAATTCTGGAAGGCATTCTGAAGTCTTGTGTGACTTAAATAAATGCAAAAAAAGTTCAAAACGATTTAATTTATATTTTTTATTTCTCATTTCAACTTGAAAAAAATTATTTAGAATTTATAAGCAGATGTATGAGGACAACCCTAGCTTATCTGATTCTGAGGATCGGAATCGAGTCAATGCTGGCCTGTAATCTAATTCTGCTGGATCAGTACAAGATTGGATTTGACATGTTGCTGATAAAATTCTTGTATTTCATGAACGTCGTGGTGTTTTGAGCAACGAAACGCACTGCAGGAAATACAGGTCCCTGTTTGACCATCACATCAGACAGGGTTGAGTTTTGAGGTTACATTATGTACAATTTCACACAGTAAACAGTTATAAGATTCCAAACGTCAGATATAAGGCAATTTTTTGAAGAAATAAGCTTTTCAAGATTTGCGTCCTGCCAAAGTATCGTTTTTACTTTAACAGTGCATGTGAAATCCACACATGGTTATAACATAAGCACAAATTTGGTTCGGATTTTAAAGGGAAACATATCGAATTTATTAGCTAGCTCGCCTAACTGACCAGGCTAAAAAGTGGTAGCTAATGGAATGTAACAACGTATGACGAGCTAGTTAGCTAGTTCAGTGCATTAGTACAGACTAAGAGCAATGAAATATGATTATTATCCTCTTCTAACAATCTTTCTGATGTAGCACATTGTTTTTGCGCCCTCGACAAAAAGTCAGCAAGTCACTCGCAACATTTTGGATATGAGCTGTGGTTTTCTCTCCTCACATCGCAAGCAAAAGAGTCTGGCTATTGTCTTTAGTTTCTCTTGGTATGTTTAACTGTGAGGTGACCGCACCTTGTGCTATGGCTCTATAGTTACAGTTTCAAGGTGCAAGAAAGCACATTACGTTTAAACACGTGTATACCAAATAATTTTTTTTTTTTTTGGCGAAAATCAATAAAGAGTTTTCCCCCGGTTGTTGAACCTATTTGTCCCCTGAAAACTATGACTAAAAAAAATGAATATCCTGATCGCGAAGTCTGCTTGGGCTACTGATTTGTCCACCGCTGGGATTACATGTAACAGACTTGCAGCATTATGCTAACTTTAGGGTGTGTATAGACAGTGTCCAAAGACAATGAATTCATTTCAATGGCTCGAAGGCTTCATGTGTAAACATGTGCAATGTTCTGGTTTTACTACATACAGAAGTGTTTCAATCATTCTTTCATTGCCAGACAAGGTCTAAGAGCTGTCCAGTCTTAAGACAGAGAAGACACAATTCTCGCTAAGTGGACAAGATGACTCCATTACCACACACAGACACACACACACAGAGGAGGTTATTTGAGATCAAATATACACCAGTCTAAAAGAATATAAATCTATACTGGTTGACAAGGTTTATGCCGGCATGGCTATTGCAGATAAGAACATCAGCATCATTATTTACTCCCAGGCCCAAGAAAAGGACGGCACAAATACTGAGAGACACTGAGTATTTCTCCTGTTCCAGCACACCGCACACACACAAAGCACATCAGTCATTGTGTCACTTATCATCAGTTTACGACTGGTCGAGTGTGTGTAGTTATGGGTGTGTGTGCGCATAGTGATTGAGAGCGAGTGGGTCCCAGCCTCTATATAACGTCACATGATATCCCTGCGCAATATATCATTTGTTAATCATTACAACAACACCGGTCTTTGAGATAGCAATATTACAAAGACCTCAAACCAAACACCACCTAATTTAGCCAAAGCAATGCTCAGAAATCCCTAACCACATGCAATAACATGTGCTTTTACAGGAAAATAATCAAGGAAAGGGTGGTGTAAGGTGTAATGTGGCCTGATGCAAAGCAGAGTTACCACCCTTAACAGCACATCCTCAAGCATTTCATTCCTCTTATACCACAACAGTTGCTTACTGATTAAAGAATGCTATCGCAAACATTTTATTCATTTTATAGTTACATGTAATGCTGGAGGTATAAAAATGTCATCTTTGTTATAACAGACACAAATAGTTGTTACAGAGTAAACAGAAATCACTCCATCCTGAAGACTTTCCTGTGGTGGAAAACCTAAAGTTACAGCTTTATCTCTGTCACAAAGTGCTCACACTTCTATCTGTTTTATTCTGTTATTCTGGTGTAAAGGACAACAGATGTTCACACAGAAAACTATATCATATCAACAATTTATTTAAAAACCTGCAGTTTGCCTTGCACCTTCTGACCAATCAGATTTTAGAATTCAACAGCACTGTGGTACACAGTATGTAAGAAATATAACACACCTGGATGTGATGTTAAAATGAAAACGATTAAAAACAGGGTGGTCTGATGCATTACTCCATTTGCCTATTTTCCAATAAGTGTCCTGTAGTGTTTTATACTGATCATGCAGAGGTGAGTACGAGCCTGAGCATATTAATGTACCAAAAATAAAGCAATCTTTATAAGCAATCTCTTAAACTCCAAACAACGATTTTGGACACCAACAGCAGTGCAGACCACAACACTTCATTTGAGCCATTTGGATCAGTGTGTGTGTGTGTGTGTGTGTGTTTGTGTTTGTGTAGAGGGAGTAGGTTTAAGGGACTGACCTCCAAATATAAACATGTTCATGTGGCATGTGGTTGCTAACAGGAAGATTTTAAAAGGCTCCAACTGCTAGAACACCCAAACACAGCTGAACAAGCATACAGAGAATTCCACCGACTTCCCAGAACAGTATTACCATTAATACTAATATTGCATATACTTTAAAGGTTCAATGCACTCACTTTCTCAGATTTTCACATCAATCTCAAGTATTATCACAAATCTAGTGACAAACTGACAACAGTGTTGCTCGTCGCTTTGGAAGGGTGTAGGCTGCAGCGACGCTGACTTGAGGGGAAAGAAGGGGGCGTGGCCAATCATACACTGTGTAGAGCATGTGTTGTGTTCGTATCATTTCAGCCAAAAAAAAAAAGAAACTGGTTACTAGTCAACTGTAGCTGCTAGTTTGTTTTTTTTAACTACCCCATTAACAAGGTCAGGAATGTTCGCTCACCTGAAGTCGGAACTATAAATAAACCCAACGAGTTATTAGCTGTAACTAAGCTCATTATAAAATTGAAGTAAATTATATAAAATACACGTACATGTGCTTGGTGTTGACCAGCAGCAGAAATACATATTGAAGCCTTGTATAGTGAAGTAGCCCTGATGAATGAATGTCTTTCATTTTCTTTACTTAAACCTCCGTTTATGTTTTGGGAGCAGCATATAGTAGATCATTAAGCTAGAGAGGTGCAAGTAGTGTACCTTTAATAAGGTGCTTCAGTGGTCCTTAAGGTCCAATAATGTAGCATAAATTATTATAAATGTACATTATATTTACGTTTCCAGGTGAAAGATACATATAAATAGTACAAAGCATGTCATGGCACCACCCCAAAAAGTACAACTTGGCACCTTTATTTCTGAGTGTGTACCCTTAAAAATACCACTTCAGTGACAAGCAATGACACAATTTACTACTTTCTTTCTTTCTCCTGAGTGTAGTTAGTACTCTTTTCTCTCCTGAGAGTATAGTTAGTACTCTTTTCTCTCCTGAGAGTGTAGTTAGCACCCTTTTCTCTCCTGAGTGTAGCTACTACTCTTTTTTTCTCCTAAGCATGCAGCTAGTACTTGTTTTTCTCCTGAGGGTGTAATTACAGTACCTTCTCTTTCCTAAGAGTGCAGTTACTACTCTTTTCTTTCTCCTGAGAGTGCAGTTACAGTACCTTTTCTTTCTCCTGAGAGTGCAGTTACAGTACCTTTTCTTTCTCCTGAGAGTGTAGTTAGGGTACCTTTTTCTCTCCTGAGAGTGTAGTTACAGTACCTTTTTTTCCTGAGAGTGTAGTTAGGGTACCTTTTTCTCTCCTGAGAGTGTAATTACAGTACCTTTTTTTCCTGAGAGTGTAGTTAGGGTACCTTTTTCTCTCCTGAGAGTGTAGTTATATTTGTATATTTTGCCCTCACCACCGCAACTACCTTCCGTCCCGTACTGAACCACTAAATAAAAAATAAAATAAAACGAAAAAGTCCCATTTTTGTGTCCTACTCCCAACATTTCTGACTTGGTCCAAAAAATAAGAAAATTTGTTTAGGGGAAAAAAATTCAGCGTCCTAAAACCACCAAACTCTCTCCAACTGAGCCTAAATGTTAGCTTTGAAGCTGAGGAGGCTTGAGAATGTGCTTTATACTCACCACCACCACCAAAAACAGCCCGAGTTAGCATTTAGCTAATAAGAGGCGACAGGTGAGCGGAACCCTCAGCGGGGTAATGACAGCACTGGTTCTGGGGAAAGCACTGGTTTCAGGGGCTTACCTCCGTCTCCAGCTGCACCAGCTCCATTTTGGGCCATGGCTCTGCAAGCTGCGCGAGCGGCATTTTCCCCGGTTTGTCTTGTACAGTTTTTTCCCTCTGAAGTGGAGAAATGGAACGGGAGGTTTAGTTTCTCCGCTGTTGATGAAGCAATCCCCGGTGCCGACGTTAGGTTACCGCGTCGCTCCTCGGATGAGCAACGGGATGATCACTTGCACTCCACGCTCACGCGCTAAACAAACGCAATCCCCGCTGTAGATGACGCACGCGACAGGATTCCTCACAGTTCTCCTCTAAAACAATAATAATCAGAGCTCGCGCTTGTGCAGGTGAACACGCGGATACGGGGAGAGCTGCCTTTTTTTTTCTTCTTTTTTTTTTCCTTTTTTTTTTTTTTTTTACACGCGCATTCCTCTGAAAGGCGACGGAAACACGGCTTCCCCGCAAACAGATGTCGGTAACACGCCTCTGGTAAAGCGATACTTCCGTGCTGCGCGCGCTTGCACGGCTGACAGTGTTTCTAAATCTGCGAGCACCGGCGTGACCCTCGACTGCTTGATTCCGCTCTGAAACGAAGTCGTCGCTCTCGGAACGGACAAGCGTAAAAGCGCACGAGCCCCGCCGCGTGCACGCGCTGTACAGCGCCGCCTCCCGGCCGCCGCGTGCGCAGCTGCGTTAAAATGTTCGGCGCGCGCTGCTCATTTGAGTGGAAAAAAAAAAGATTTTGCTGAAGAATTATACCATGCATATTTGCTAAATTATACCATGCATATGTTAATGAAGCCTATCGGGTTATATCATGCACAGTATAATGTGTTTCTATAAGTACAGCTTTATTCCTAGCTTTATTTCTTTTAATCAGTTTACATGCAAACCTGTGTTTCTGTTACCAGCTCAATTCCTTCTACACTGTAAAACATGATAGCCCCATTAAATTAAGTGAACTTATTTCTGCTCTTTAACTCCAACTGTCATGACAAGTTTTGGATATTGAGCTCAAGTTGATCAAAAATTAATCTTAAAGTAATCCATTTTCTTGACTTTAAGTCATTGTCTTTACTTGACTTTGAGTTGAAATGAAGGTTATCTTCAAGTTGAGTTTACTCACTTTTTTAAGGCAGCAGGTGAACTTTCATTTCTAAGTTTAACCATCCTGAAATGTCTTACAGTGTAGTTATGCATTCAAAAGCATTGCTGAGTCTCTGATGAGATTTATTCTGTGCTCCTGTTGTAATCAGACAGAAACTCTTATCTGAGGCTACAGTGGGAACAAGTTCACCAAAATCTGACTGCTGAAGTCAAAAACTTCTTGGTCTTTTTCCAGTCTTCAGCTGTCCAGTCTGAGTGAGCCTCCTATTCCTGGACTTGGCTGACAAGAGTGAAACTTGATGTGATCTTCTGCTGTTGTAGCTCCACCTCAAGGTTTGACACGTTGTGATGCTTTTCTGCTCACCACAGTTGTATACAGTGGTTTCTGAAATACTCAAATCGGCCCGTTTAATTCAAGATTCAAGATACAAAGATTATTTTGTCACATGCACAATAGTAGCTGGTACAAAGGTACAGCAAAATGAAATGAGGCAGCTCCAAAGACTGTGCATAACGAACAAGTGCAGTTTTTCTCGATCGTTTTGCCACATTTCTCCAAACTCAGGTCGCTGCTCTCAAAACAATTAACACAGCCATCTGAACACTTTGTAACTGTCCTAAACAGATTGTAAGTTTTTGTCAATCTCATACAAATTACATGCATTATTTTCTCAGAACACTCAATTCTTCAGTGTTTTCACAGTGGTTCATATAGCCAACCAGAACTTTAATATATCAGGAAAAAAGCAATTGCAGCTTTTTTTTTTATTGGTTTAACACAAATCACAAACATTTACACAAACAAAGCTCTATTATTTGTTACATTCTCAGTTGCACATGTTATGATCTCAGTTAGCCCTCAGTTATCTGCTTAGCTAGTAACCCTTACAACCAAGTAAGTCTTCTTCAAGCAATAGAAGAGCCCTGTGGAGATGTTGAGGCAGAAGATTGTCAAACATGGATTTAACTTTCATGGCGTTTTTTTCCCACGATGCATGGCTTGCGAGAATGTAAATGAGGGGTGTGATCAATAAAGTTCAGTGATTGCAGTATACACTGATCAGCTGTAACATTAAAACCACCTGCCTAATATTGTGTAGGTCCCCAACATTCTGCAGCCAAAACAGCTCTGACCCATCGAGGCATGAACTCCACAAGACCTCTGAAGGTGTGCTGTGGTATCTGACACCAAGACGTTAGCAGCAGATCCTTTATGTCCTGTAAGTTTTGAGGTGGGGCCTTCAGGGATCAGACCTGTTTGTCCAGCACATCCCACAGATGCTCAATTGAATTGAGATCTGGGGAATTTGGAGGCCAAGTCAATGACTTGAACCCTTTGTCATGTTTCTCAAACCATTCCTGAACAATTTTTGCAGTGTGGCAGGGCGCATTATCCTGCTGAAAGGGGCCACTGCCATTAGGGAATACCGTTGCCATGAAGGGGTGTACTTGGTCTGCAACAATGTTTAGGTAGGTGATATTTGTCAAAGTAACATCCACATGAATGCCTGGACCCAAAGCTTCCCAGCAGAACATTGCCCAGAGCATCACACTGCCTCTGCCTGCTTGCCTTCTTCCCATAGTGCGTCCTGGTGCCATCTCTTCCCCAGGAAAGCAACATACATAACCAGCTGTCCACATTATGTAAAAGAAAATGTGATTCATCAGACCAGGCCACCTTCTTCCATTGCTTCATGGTCCAGTTCTGATGCTCACGTGCCACTGTAGGTGCTTCCAGCGGTGGACAGGGGTCAGCATGGGCACTCTGACCGGTCTGCAGCTACACAGCCCCATACGCAGCAAGCTGCAATCCACTGTGTGTTCTGACACCTTTCTATCATAGCTAGCATTAACTTTTTCAGCAATCTGTGGTATTGAACCAGACGGGCTAGCCTTTGCTCTACACGCACATCAGTGAGCCTTGGGTGCTCATGACCTTATCGCCAGTTCACCAGTTTTCCTTCCTTGGACCACTTTTGGTACTTACCACTTAGATATAACCACTGCACACCAAGAAGATCTGCCGTCTTGGAGATGCTCTGACCCAGTCATCTAACGATCGCTATTTGGCGCTTGTCAAAGTCACTCAGAGCCTTACACTTGCCAATTTTTCCTGCTTCCAACACGTCAACTTTGAGAACTGACTGTTCCCTTGCTGCCTAATATATCCCACCCTTTGACAGGTGCCTTTGTAATGAGATAATCAGTGTTATTCACTTCACCTGTCAGTGGTTTTAATGTTATGGCTGATGGATGTAAACACTTACTGAACCTGTATCTGCATGATTGTATGCACTGCCCTGCTGCCACATGATTGGTTGGATAATTGTATGCTTGATATAGACTATATATTAGATGAAGTAAAAATAGAGCATAGTATAAGATGTTTTGGACAAAATTCCATCATTAGCTGGGCAAGCAAAACACTTCTGAGGCTGTAGGAGGTGAAACCAGTTGATATTCAGGATAGATGATGACGTACATCCTCTAGTCAAAACATGACATTCATTCATTCCAGTGATTCCAAAGTGTAGACACATTCTTTCTCCCTATGTTTCCTCACTTCATTGCTCATAACAACAACTAGCAATGCGAACAGAGATGTCATTAATGATATGTATATCTGTATTGAAGTGTCTCACTGCTGGAAAGGAGAAATCCTTCATTCAGATGGTAGGAAGGTGCTCGAAAACAATCACCCAAGTCCCTGCTGGTTTCTCCAATGTATATACATACATGTATATTTTTCCCTTTCCTTCAAAATAAGCTAAAGGGGTTATGATAAATGTATGAATCTTTTTTATGTACATTGCTGAGATAAGCTGTCTGGTATGAATTCCTAATTTGAATAAGTACACAAGGAAATGATCGGTTGGTAGTGTTTAATGTTTGCGTGCATTTTAAGGATGCATTCAAGGAAATCAGTTTTTCATTTTAAGGTATAAGTTCTACTAGAATGGATGGAGTTTAATTTATTTCTACTATCAAGTATTTCATGAAGTAAAATTCAATTGTATGTCGTAAGTCATAAATGTGAAGTCTATATCTCTGATTATTACCATGTGTAGGTGAAAAAATGAGACTAATTGGCACAATTTAGGCAATAAGAAGGAGTTTGAATTTTTACTTATACTGTATTCTAAACTTATTATATGCCAGCCGGGTTCTTCTCTGAGGAGCCAGATGTTATTAGACCTACTTTCAAAAGGCTATTTTCAGTTTATTCTCCTTTTTCTTTTGTCAATATCTGTGCTCCATTTTTCTTTGTCCTTTTTCAGTCCTTCCTTTACTGTGATTAGACTGAAAGTGCTAAAAGCCAACCACAAAGCCCTTTTTTTAAAAATAAACATACAGTTTTAGATTCAATTTTTCAAAAAAAAAAAAAAAAAAAAAAACCACATACAAGTAAAGTAAAATTATACCTAGTAAAATATTTTTTACACTGAATACCATGCAATATTTCTTCATATACCAGTTCTTGCAAGTTAATTTTATGTTACAGTCTGTTTTCATGACACAGCATTTTATTCGTGGTGTTAAAACAATGAATCCTATTGATTTCTGTCTACACACTTCACCCTGTGGCCTTCCTGTTCATATGGTACTTAGTATAAAACCACAAGACAAGTAAAAGGCATTTAGAGATCAGAATTCACTCTCTCTCTCTCTCTCTGTCTATCTATTTGTCTATCTCTCTCTCTTGCGCTCTCTCTCTCAGAGAAAAATGACTTTTTTTCCCCTAAATATTAACATAAAGTACCATACAAGCACGTGGTCAGTACAGTTGTACTGAGAACTGTTTGATTTCTATTAGGTGTGGTGTCTCTAATATGTATATCTGCCCATCTGTATTTCTGTGGCTCAGACTGGCTGCAGTGCTCAGACTCAATTTTCTACAGAATCTGGCAAGCCACCAAAAACGTAATACCTTAACTGAATACTCTGTAACATCTTCTACTCACTTGCAGGCAGTACTAATGCAGTGGTCAGTTCCACTCCTGGAGTTTCCTGGATTGTATACAGAATGTGTTCTTCTTTATTATACACAACCATTTTCACTGTATGACCTAATCTAGTATACGTAAAAGATGTTCTTGGGTATAACATTTCAAACAGGTTAAAGCTCTCATGCAGTTTGTTATGAGCTGTGAGGTGAAAAATCGATCAGGAAAATGGCCATCGTAAGACCTAAAATGGAAAATATTGACTTTTCACAGTGCTGGAGGAATGCGAAATGTATAGAAATGGAAGAAACACAGGCACAAAAACATGACCAAAGAGTGGAGGAAAAGCAGGAAAAGATTTGCAAAAATCTGAAAAGTCTTTATAGTCAAGTTGAATTTCTATCACATTGAGAAATACATTTTTGTGCACTTTTGGACCCAATTTGCGACTTATGAACATAATAACTTATGGCGTAAAATCTCTTACATTAGAGGTGTTGGTCTCATTATTTCGGTTTAAGCTAATTTCAACTGTAAATATACACAAAAATCATCTAGACTAGGACAAAAGTGTAAGATTTTAGACATAACTCTGGAACAGTATAATTTATAGTATATGTTTGTGTATTAAATCTAATAATGTCAATGAGGTGGAGTGGAGAATATTCTTTTAAAAGTCAAAACTTTTTTTTTTGGTCAATAAACTAAATTATGTTATTTTTAAAAATTGAGCATTATTATTTATCCTAATTATAATAATCATGCTGTATCAGGGAACAGTGATCAGCAAGGCCATTTGAGGACAGTGGCTCGCTTCATATAAAATATGCTGTTCATATTATTCACTTAATGCTAGAATAAAGATTAAAACAAAATCCAAATCAAATACTGTCGCTTCAGAAGGTGGCGGGTGTGAGGGGATTGTTTTGTGCATTAAAATGGCGTCTAAAAGCCTCTTAACTTGAAGGAAGTGACAAAGAGCAGATTTTAAATGAAAGACACAACCATCAGGAAAGCACTTACAGTCTTTTTCCTTTTAGTGCTCAGAACAGGACCAATTTCATACAACTTTAATATAGTGTTTCGAAATGTATTATTTGCACCTTGATAAAAGTATCACAACATTAACAGTGAATTGTAGAGACTATGCATTGAAGATACGATTAGTTAGTTTAGATCACATATTATTCTGTAGTAAAAATGCTTGATCACGTGACTTGTTATATGTCAGAAGTAACTCATGCTTCCTGTCTGAACTGGGTCATTTATACATTGTCTCTTCACATCTTACTGTTACTTCACGTCTGTGCCTGTTCTCGTGTGATGTATTTCTGTGTATAAATTGTCCTGTTTTCCCAGCGTGCTCAGGATGGGTGATCCACTGATTTCATTTTTGATCTAATACCAGGTAATATCAAGGGTATGGATGCAAGCACATTCAAAAGGGAAAATGTTTTTGTTAATTTTACAGTCAAAATGGACGAAATTACTGGTATCCATATTTTATATGAGGATCAGTTCTTAGAAGTAAGTCTGTGGGTTGATGTGAGTTCCAGAAGTATTGGCCCACCCATCTTCACACTATGCTTTGAGAAGCTTTGATAGTGTTTGTTAGAACTAAACTTTCCTGTGGTTTTCTATTTTATAGATTAGATAGATATAAATGAGGCAGTGTGTGACATTCAAAATGGCTGTAATAAGGCCCTCTCTAGTAAAAAGAGCCATTTGCCTTGTTGGTTAAGATAATGATGCATACTCATATATTGGGTGATTTGTTCTTTTAGACATGGAGAAAAGCACAGTAGCCAGAGCAACTTGAAAAAGTATGGTTTTGAACCAAAAACCACAGTTTAGCTATGCTGTTTTTTGTAAATTTGTATTTGAAATGTCATGTCAGTCTGTTTCTGATATGAGTCTCTCCCCATTCAAGTAGACTGAAGCTTCATAACTGAAAATATCTGCCTAGAAGCATTGCCAAGATGACCGCCAAGTGAACAGACTTTACTAGAAGGATTTTGGTTGGGCGTCTGTTCAGAAACGTATATTAACTTTAATTGAATCCAAAGTAAACAGGCAGAAGGAAAGTGAATTTTCTCTAAGGAACACATACCTTTGTGCAAAAGACAAAACAAGAGCTGGCCAGCAATCAAAACAAAAAAAAAACTCACTTTGGCCTGCATTAACCCTGTCAGTTTGTGACTAAGATTACTGCAAATGACCAAATAAACACTCCAGCTAACTACCTTTATCTCATGTGTTGCCTGTTTTTATTGGAGATGCACTAATCCCACTTTTTCCATTTTATTTTATATGCTATCAATATCAGTCCAGGTAGCAAACTGAAATTAGCCCAATATCTACTTTGGGTGGCTATATTGCCCCTCCCTGTACAATATGAAACATTGGCAAGGTTATGTCTGGTTGTTAATTTGCTGTTTAATTTTATGAGGAACAGTACTGAAAGGTTTGGTGGATTTAAAGAAAAAATGGATGGCCGTGTAATATTTGTAGTCAGAGTGAATGGTTCCTGTCCGTGGTTATAAGACATACTTATCATCCAGCAGGTGACACTGCAACCTGCAGGGAAATGTATTACACCACAACAATAAAAACATTCAGCATTTTTAAATTCTTAATCGATTCTATCATGTGGATTGTATTAGGTGAAGCTGTGAAGACTTGTAGCACAGTGGGAGAGGAGTTCGATTGCTGTTTTAAAGCACTCCACACAAAGTTCAGTCCTCAGCATGGCTTCACACACACTACAAAGATCGCTCCCTAATATATTTCTGACCACACACATTATTAGGCAATCTAAAAACCCTCTAAGGGCCTTGAGAGAGAGACAGAAGTGGAAGAATCTTCAGTGACAATGCACTGAAAAATGATGGATTGCTTCAATTCCTCTTATTCCTGCTTTCACTATGGGTATCATATTCTCACTTCCTCCTGCACTGTACTGTACAGTTTAATGAAGATATGTGCCAATAATCTTGATTATATATCACAGAGCTGCTGAATTCTTGAATCCGATTGTCAGAAGACGTTGGTTAACCTCATGCCAAGTGTTCCCGAGACAGGCTCTGGATATATTCCCGATTACTGAACAATGAATGAGTGAAGGTTCTGATGATGAGCAGGATGACGCAATCAAAAAAATTTTAAAAATTATTTTCTTGAGTAAAAATCACTCAAAGCCGTGTTATATAGAGGAACCCTTTTGGTTGAACCTTCTTTTATGCTGTACAGCTGGTTTGAATCAGAGGCACATTAAAGTCTCCTTACAACAAATGAAATATGACTTGCCTTTACCTGGAGGTGCACTTTGCAGGGAAGACAATGAGTGCAGAGAGGAAATGAATCAAAAACTCTTTGTGCTGAGATTTACAGGTTATGTCTTGCTCACAGAGGGCCTGATGGGGGTTTACGCTCAATGTGGCCACCTAGAGGACAGAAACATATCACACCACATGTCCAAAAATGAAATAGAATGGTACAAAAGGGCGTTCTGGTTCTCTGTCTAGGGTCTATATGTATGTATATCCAAAGCTTCACATTTTAAAATTCAGGTTTTCAAAAAAATCAGGTATCTATAAGGCCTGTATGGGTTTCTTCTAGGTTCTCTGGTTTCCTCCCATCTCCCCAAAAAAGCCATACTGGTAGGTGGATTGGCCATGCTATGTTGCTGCTAGGTGTGAATGAGGGCATGAAGGAGCATGTTTGGTGCCCTGCTATGGACTGGTATTCCATCCAATGTGTATTCCCATGTAATGCCCGGTGTTCCCAGGATAGACTCCGGATCCACTGTGACCGCTCCCAGATACCACCATGTGACACATTTTACACATTTTATCTGACACATGTGACCAGTGTGTGTGACCAGCAAATGTATCTCTCTCTGAATACGTGTGAGCGTATAAGTGTATTTGTGCTATTCTGTGTATCTCTCTAGCTTCAGCTTCACACTTTTATTCCTACAGCTCAGTTCTATCAGCGTTGACTCCTTTAACAGCTTCTCATTCTGCCTCGCTCCTAAATGGCTTTGATTAAAGCGTCTACTAAATGAATAAATGTAAATAGAAGTAATGGCTCAGAAAGAGGAGCGGATTCCATTAACTGGAGAAAGTGTAATTAGCTGCTACGTGACGCCAAGAAACACTACTCTTGTTAGTTAAAAAAATGAGCTGGAGATTTAAAATGACAGCTTAAGTATAGGAAAGGTCCAGAAGGGCTACTGGTTATTCAAAGAAGTGTTATGGCAGGGACAGAGTGCTAGGTTTGCATGACAAAACTAGCCAAAAAACAAACCTAGTCCAATCCCAGAACTCAAAATCATGACTTACACTATTAAAAATACATGTGTTCTTTAGAAGAATGCCATAAATAAACAATTTTTATTCCCTAAAATGTCATATTTGGTTCATAATGGAACTTTTCAGTGCATTTTTGTGCTTTTAAAACAATAGACTGATAAATTGTAAATAACATTCATGCTGTACTGTAAACCATTTACTGTAAAAAACAATATACACAGTATAGTACTGTAATATCTTTACAGATAATTCCTGTTATTTTTACAGTGTATTGAGATTCAAGATTTGAGATTCATGGTTTATGTGTCACTTGCACAATCGTAGCAGGTACAAAAGTGCAGTGAAAAGAGAGCTATTCCAGCGTGAATAGCAAAGGCAATAAATCCTCTATACAGACAATATAACAATGGTTATGGGGGAGGGAGAGTGCAGACAAAACAAGAGTGTATAAAAATACATATACGAGTATATATGCATATGTATATGTGTATGTACAGTATATGTATGTACATACGTATGTATACTAAAGTGTCCTGTGCATGTATGAACAGGTGGGTGTGTGTGTGTGTGTGTGTATGTGCATTAATGTCATGTGCAGAGCAGCTGGAGGGTGGTGGTGGTCATAAGTTCAGGGTTCTCATGGCTTGGGGGAAGAGCCTCCTCCTTAGTCTCTCAGTCCTTGCCACGGGGTTGCGGAGGCATTTTCCAGACTGCAGTCGTCGGAACAGTCCGTTGTTGTGGTGGAACAGTCCAGTGGTGTGTGGGATCCTTTAAGATCTTTCCTGCTCTGGTCATGCACCGCCTGGGGTAGATATCCTACAGACGGCATTCAGCTGACCTCACCACCCGCTGCAGGGCTTTTTGCGGTCCTCAGCACTGCAGTTCCTGTACCAGGCGGTGATGTTTCCAGTGAAGATACTCTCTGTAGTGGCTCTCTGTAAATGTTGAACTTCCTCAGCTGATATATTACTGTACAGTATGTTTACAGGATTATACTGTACTCCAGATTTTGCAGGTAAAATATTTGTAAATATAATTAGAGTATAAAATAAAACCTAATCCAGTATATTTGCTCATTTGGCTGACGCAGGATACAGCTAAGCAGAAAATTAAGGGTCTTGCTCAAAGGTCCAGCCACGGCAGTTTGGTAGTGAACACTTAACCGTCTGACCTGTAACTCAAAACCTTAACCACTGAGCCATCACAACAACTTGCTTGCACTGATTCATGTTTTTACTAGCATATGAAGTTAAACAAGAAGACTTTTTACCTTTCTCACCCCTGCCAAAAACATTAGATATCTCACAATGCATTGCATTTTCTGGAATTTTGCTGTAAATCAATGCACTTCTCTAATAGCCTAATCGTTTACAGTATCCTGTAAAATAAATAAAATTTTGTTGTAAAATAAATACTGTAAATTCACAGCAATTTTTTACAGAGTGGGATTTTAATTTTACAAAATTTGTTAAATGTCCACCAATCACATAGTTTCAGAAACTGTTCTTTAATGGCGTCACTTTAAAATATCCAATTGTTGCCTTATATATTGAAATCGTATAGTAGCAGATTCAGTATCATCAAATATCAAATTGTTCCTTTAAGAATTGAAATCATATCGTATTGCATTGTAGCATAGCAGATTCAGTAGTAGCGTCAGATATCAAATCATTGCCTTAAAATTGAAATTGAATCATATCGTGTAAAAGCCTGAGGTTTTATACTACTCTCTAGGCCAGGGGTTGTCAGCTAGCAGATCTTGGTCCAGGTGTGGACCCAACAAAGCATTTCAACAGGATTGAAAAAGCAGCAGAGCCGATAAACAGGGCGAAAAAACACAGCAGTTCAGTGATCTTATTTATAGCCATAAACTAATCACTAATGGTTAAGAATTTAAAGGTATATACCACTGCTTATGGAATGTCTGTGTTATTCACCTTATTTCCTTGTTTTGTCATTCTGCATAAAATGATTGCGTGTGATGAAGGTTATTTTTTGTGTAGCTGTCAGATTTGGTTTGTGAAATATATAAATAATATAAATATAAATAATTCCATATCACCTGTCATTTTTTTCTACCCTGGCGCTGTTGTGAATGAGAGCTGGCTTTCAATGTTTTTTTTTCCCTCAAAATGTGCATAAAATATATGAAACATGCTCTTCGTTTAGAATTGTGTTACTGTAAGCTGGAGCATGCTCAAACATGCAGAAGCTATGTGTGGTATTCAGTCCATCCCGCACTCCATTCACACACACTAGGACTGCAGTCAGCTCTAAATGGGGAAAGTTTGATCTTAGATATTACAGATATAAACACAGAAGGTTATAGCTCTTATTAGAAAAAGAAAGTCTTAATATATCAGTGATAATAAGGCGAACCTACTGAGCCACTTTGAAGGCCAACTATCTGACTACAATTATTGTCTTAATCAGTGGCAGAAGAGTTAGTTCTCTCACATACTTTCAGTAAGCGTGGTGGATCTGGAGCCTATCCCGGGAATACTGGGTGTGAGGTGGGAATACACCCTGAATGGGACGCCATGGACACACGTTCACACACTCATACAGGCATGTTTTTGTGAGGGTGAGAAGAAACCAGAGAACCCAGAGAAAACCCACACAGGCATGGGATCATGCACAGAAGTCTCAGTTGAATGTAAAGTTGTACTGAATTAGCTATAATAAAAAAGCAAATTGTAACCAAGTATATTTATTTGGTTTTCATACTCTATTTCTAGAAGTTCCATGGCCCTGGGGCAAGTGCATCAACAGTATGGTGTTAGTTCTTCCCTTGATGCTAACACAATATCAATTTCTTCATTTTGTGAATGAGAAGAGAAGAGAAAGAAAAAGCATGGGAGCTTCTAAGTTCTCTTCAGACTGTGAATGAAGCCTCATCCTACGTTTACTAGCAAGCAACAAGTCTCTACTGTCACTCTGTAGTTTGTCTACTCCTTGTGTTGTCGCTTGTGGGGATGTGATCTCACACCCCATCACCTGAATACTAACCCACTTTTTCTTTACCTAGCTCACCTGATTCCCATCACTTCCTCATTCAGAGACACTATATAAACAGTAGTACCAGTTACTCTTCACGAAGTCTTGCCTACATTACAGTCAGCAATTCTGAGATTTGTTTTTTGTGTGTGTGTTGGACATTCTGGTCTTCTGAATCGAGGACTGGTTCTCATGTTTACTGTGTTTATGAGTTAACGGGAACTAAGTGCAGTTAGGAGCTAAATTTGGGAGAACTGAAGAAACGTCAGCCCACAGGCTTTATAGGACTGATCTGAGGAATCATTCAATCAAATAGCTTTGATTTGTCACTTTACTGCACCATACCTAATTTGAAAAATACTAAAGTGAGAAAATCTCAATTCACATGCAATTTATTTTGATGTTGCTTTGTTGCTTGCCACTGTCATGGAAATTGTGGTGCCGTGTTGTGCATACACAGAAAGTGAATGGTTGGGCTCCTGACTGGTGAAACAGAAAAGCTTTCACCCTCTCTTCCAGCGATTGTTAGTTCAAATCAGAGATCTTTGGGAGATCATGTGCTCTTAGGAGGTAGGGAGGGGTGTCGTACTCTCTCTCCCCTGTCAATCACAGTGACATTAAGAATCATGGTCATCTGTGACCTCATGCATGTGGAATAGTGCTTTTCTGTGAGTGTGTTATGCCTCCCCCTCACGTTGCATGAGCAGTAGCTCAAAAAGATGCAGTTGGCTGGCTTCACATGCCCTGGAGGAAGCACATGATAACCTTTGCCCTCTCTGGTTGGTAGCTGTTGTGTGATAGGGGAGAGATGCCTGATGGGTGGGAATTGGCCATAGGGAGTAAAATCCAAAAAAAAAAGAAAGAAAATCTATGGTTGCCTGTTGCTTTGTTTTTGCTGTTATTTGGCCTTTTATTTTTAAGAGTTAGAAAGATACATTGTAGATAAAAAATAAACATTATTATCATCTTTATTGTATGTACATATTCACTTACAATCAGTACAGCATGCATTGTCATCAGGAGTATAAAACTGGATTAAGAGCATGCTGCACACTCATCATCCGATGTTATCTTACATGCAGCTCATTAAGATGTTTCGAGGACATGCGAGACAAAACACAAACACACTCTTCAGCTTGACCTGCATAAAAATGCCAATTAGAGCAAACCCTCTTCTCGTATGGAAGAGATTTTGGCTCTTTTATTCCAGCAGTATCAGTGTATTAGATGTACAGGGTCTTACTGGACTCAGAGATGGATTGGCCAGCAATGTCAAATATTGGAAGTGAAGTGAAATGTGGCCAAGTATGGTGACCCATACTAGGAATTTGTGCTCTGCATTTAACCCATCCAAGTGCACACACACAGTAGTGAACACACACACACACCGTGAACACACACCCGGAGCAGTGGGTTTGGATATAATGTGAGATTAAAAAAGAGTGCATTTTGTAGGCATTGATTATATCTACACACAGCTCAGGAGGTGATATTTAGAAGACATGATTGTTATGTGTTAGCTCAGGGGTTGTGTAAGGAATTAAAAACTTGTGGGCGTGCTGTTAGAGGAAAATAATCAATGACGAGGTGGTGTGATGTGGCCTTGCGCGAAGTGGAGGTAGGTTTTCTACACCAAAGTTGATTTATTTACAATAACTGCAAATCCTGAAGTGTTTTATTCCTCTGGGAGATACTTCATAGACATCTTTTTAACATCTACCGTTATTTATTTATACCAGAAACCTGTTTACGCTTTTATGTGTTTTGAGTATTAGGATCTGGATATGGATTATTCAAATAAAAATGCTCCTTAAACTCCTTAAATCGCTGAATTGTTATTCAGCTATTGATTTAAAAGCACATTTTAAATGCACCCATTCTGATTGTCATCCCATTCATCTAGGTACACATATACAATGAGATGAAATATCATGCCTCCAGGACTGTGCTTCGGCAAACAATACAAGCTCTCTGTACACACGACTATATATAGACAGTATGATGAGCACTGAAATCATTTTGCTCCAAGCAGCAGGTGAGTTTTGGTTAGTTTTCTGGCTGGAGCAGCATGGACAGACTGACTCGTGGACTTTAACCCATATATTCAGAGCACTTGGTAAACTATGAATCAACACTGTTGCAATGGCACCTCATGATAAACATTTTCTGATTCAGTGGGCATACCATAAAACTGACAGAAAGGAAAATGTTAAAAATGTAGTTATAATTCTATTAATTTCAGATATTCACCCAAACGCTCTCACTCTCACCCAAACACTCCAAACATAACCTCTTTCAAAGGATCCACCTTGTTTTGTGAGCATTCAGGTGCAACTTCAATAATAAAGTGCTTTCCTTTTTATTAATTGGTACTGTCTATGATGAGGCATGTTTGAAAAGCATGTTTAGTTTAATGTGTGAAGAATTTGTAATGAAGACTTTCTGTGAAACATTAGCCTGTTGAAACAGAGGGTGGGGCACCATAAAGTCATGTACAGCTCAGAACTGATAGCAGGCCCTTCAAGGAAGCAAATTAAGGGAGGAATATATATATATGAATATATATATATATATATATATATATATATATATATATATATATATATATATATATATATATATACATATATATATAAAATCACAGGATGTCAGGATGTGATGCTCTGGGCAATGTTCTGCTGGGAAACTTTGGGTCCTGGCATTCATGTGGATGTTACTTTGACATGTACCACCTACCTAAACATTGTTGTAGACCACATACACCCCTTCATGGCAATGGTATTCCCTAATGGCAGTGGCCTCTTTCAGCAGAATAATGCACCCTGCCACACTGCAAAAATTGTTCAGGAACATGATAAAGAGTTCAAGGTGTTGACTTGGCCTCCAAATTCCCCAGATCTCAATTCAATTGAGCATCTGTGGGATGTGCTGGACAAACAAGTCCGATCCATGGAGTCCCCACCTCAAAACTTACAGGATTTAAAGGATCTGCTGCTAACTTCTTGGTGCCAGATACCACAGCACACCTTCAGAGGTCTTGTGGAGTTCATGCCTTGATGGTTCAGAGCTGTTTTGGGAGCACAAGGGGGATCTACACAATATTAGGCAGGTGGTTTTAATGCTATGGCTGATCAATATATATATATATATATATATATATATATATATATATATATATATATATATACCTATACATATGTACATATGTATATGTACATATATATCTTTGACCCTGTGTACCCCTCATCCTTTCATGTGTATGTGTGTGAATTATTTCCTGATAAGATTTTCACCACTTGCTTGTACACATAGGGTCAAATACAAGACAAGGGCAAATGTGCATATTATGCAAATCAGTTCATAATACTTGATCCCAAACTATGCTGTTGGCAGTTGTTCACATGAAAAATCAGTGTTTTGCATGGCTTTTATAAATGGCCTAAAACAGTCATGGACTACTTGCGTCATGATGTAATGTAATGTAAATGGTTTCAGTTGCTCAATGTGGCTTGAGAGCTGGATGCATTTACAATCTGGATAATATCTGAATTAAATGCATCTTGATTTAAAACAGTATTAAAGAGGCCATGCAGTTACATCAGTATGTTTATGTGAATAATTCCTATCCAGATATAATCACAATACACCAGACATAAAACCGCTGAACAGGGTCTAAGATTGTATAGTACTGCGCTGTGTTGCTGCCTCAAAGTCCCAGTGTCTCCAGTTTGATCCTGAGCTCAGGTTACTGTCTGTGTGGAGTTTCACGTTCTCCTTGTGTCTGTCTGGGTTTCCTTCATGTTCTCTGGTTTCCTCTCACCTTCCAAAAACAAGCAAGTAGGTGGATTGACTAGTCTAAATGGCCCCAAGGTGTAAATGAGTGTGTACAGTATACTGTATGCATGGTGCCTTGCAATGTACTGGCTTCCCAAACGAAACCCCTAAACATCGGTTTCAATTATGGGAAGCAAAGAACCAGTAAAGAACCTTCTGTATAAGAGTATGGGAAAGTAAATAAGAAGGATAAATAAGAAGGAAAACCGACAAAAAAAACAAACAATAAAAAACAATAAAAAGTACTCTCAGATAATAATAATAATAATAATAATAATAATAAAGCACTGTTCATTTTCAGGCTTCTCTATTTGTGTTAAAACCTGTTACAACATACAATGTAAATATTTTAGCGACTGAGTTTAAGTCAGCAGTTATCTTTATTAGTAAGCTCAAAAGTTTGCATTCCTAGTTACTTTACTTTCCTCGTTACTTTATTTGATTGTGCACTATTATTGTGTCTACTGATTTTAAAAAATTGAAATGTTCATTTTGAGAAAGGATTAAACACAGAATTAAACTCAAAAGTTAAGAGTCAGTGGGATTTGGAAAAACAGCTATTACATAACTTTACTTTAACATACAGACATATTTGGTTGTTAAATGTTATACTGTTTGCTGTGTGAGGAGGAAAATATACATCACTCATCACAGTTAGCTGGCTAGGTTGTTGCTAACAAAAGACAAACATAGAAGCATCCATGTATTTCCAGCTCCTCTGTCGAACGTGCCAAGGTAAAAAAAAAAAGATAAATTACCACTTATGAGTTGAGTCAAAGGCAGCATAACTTTCGTGTTAACCCACGACTGCACACCAATGTACAGCACCAACCTCTTCATAAAGTTTGCGGACGATACGACAGTGGTAGGTCTTATCAGCATCAATGATGAGACAAAATACAGGAATGAGGTGCAGCAACTGGCCATATGGTGCACCAACAACAATCTCTCTCTAAACATAGAGAAGACAAAGGAGATTGTTGTCGACTTTTGGAGAGCACACACCCAGCACCCTCCTCTGATCATCAGCAGTGCTGCTGTGGAGAGGGTGAGGGTGCCATCGGGGAGGAGATTTCGCAGCCTCCAGCCCCGAACCACAAGACTGATGAACAGCTTCAGCCACCAGGCTGTCAGAAAGCTGAACTCTCTCCCCTCTCTGCCCTCTGCCCTAAGAGTCACCAAACTGTAACACCCCAACGCGCGCACACACACACACACACACACCCCAAATCACACAAATGCACAAGCCACTTTCACTACTGTTGCTCTCTCTGTTGCACTACAATGTAACCAGGTCCACTTCCACAACTGCTGCTCTCTCTTGTTTTGCACTAAAATGTAAATATCTACACACTCACATGTGCCGTGAATGTCTATAGTGTACATATTGTATTTTATTTTTGCGTGTATTTTATTTTATTTTACTTTTTTTAATTACTTGTCTTGTTATGTTGGTGTCTCACACCATGGGTCTGAGGGAAAGGAAATTTCAATCCTCTGTGTGTCCTGTACATATAGCAGAATTGACAGTACAGTTTGACTTTGACTTTGACTTTGATGTCTGTTGCTCCTCATCCGAGCCTGGGGCAGCGGGTTTCCTACCCCAGTGGGCCGATATTAGTGCTTGTTGCAGTTACTGTGTTTGACCAGAAGGTGCGATAATCTCAATGGACTCTGTGGAAGTTAAATGTGACAGTGAGTGTGCTGAATTGTGATTGTGCCACATCTGAAAAGTCGAGCAATTCAATGGACCTGTCCAAAAAAAAAAAAAAAAAAAAAAAATTAAACTTATTGTTCAGTCAAAAGAGGCAATTTCAGTTCAATTCAATGTTATCTGTATAGAGCTTTTAACAGTGGACATTGTCACAAAGCAGCTTTACAGAAATAAATACATTCATGTTAAATGAAATCAAAATAAATTGTAAATGTGTGAATTTATTAATAATAGTAATTAGTAGTCTATTTCAACAGAATTTAAAATGTATGGAGTTGGCTAGTTTAAATGGTGGAGATGAGCCACCAGTGAGAATTACACAACTGAAAAAAAATCAGTATTGCTAAAATATTTCATTTTAATGAGTTTTTTGAGAGCTAAGCTCACAAATATGCTGGGAAATTCAGTTTTTAATATAGCTACTTGAGTAAACAAATTTTTAATAATAGGAGAGATCAAAGAATTCATAATCACAGCTCGCGCCGCAC
Organism: Pangasianodon hypophthalmus; assembly: GCF_027358585.1. Classification (NCBI taxonomy): domain Eukaryota; kingdom Metazoa; phylum Chordata; class Actinopteri; order Siluriformes; family Pangasiidae; genus Pangasianodon; species Pangasianodon hypophthalmus. Next base: position 6,259,517 of record NC_069719.1, on the reverse strand, counting down.
GCTATTGGCTCTTCAGGTCCGCTTACCTGGAGGTGGGCGTGGTCTACCTGAAGTTGGGCGTGTTTTTCTCGAGAACCAGCATTTTTTTTGCGCTGTCGGTAAAACGGGAGAAGTCCTGCTCAGCGCTCCGGGTTTGGGACGGGATTAAGCGCTCCTCAGACTCCGCTCATGGAGCCTATAACGTCGTGGAGCGCCGAGAGAGTCAGCGCCTGGCTCAGAGGTAAACTCCTGCTTTTTCCCTAAACACTGGCGACTTGGTGTAGCGGCTGTTAGAGCTGATATGTGAGTTGGGTTAGAGGTAAAAGAGAATCGGAGCTCAATCCCCCGGGATGGCGGAGAGCAGGAATGAGGAAGTGAACAAGTGTGTGATCATGTTTTGTATAACTCAGTGTAAACACACACACCCACACCCACATACACACATACACATACACACGCAAAGTGCAAAACAGAGTCACAAAATACCTAGTACCTTATATCATTTCCTTTCTCTGTTTACGAAACACACACACACACACACACACACACACACACTGTTGGGAGTTGGCCGCAGGCTCTACAGTCACTGCGAGTATCAACTGGCCCAAACTGCTTTCAGTGCATTACACCTACAGCAATGTGACTAGACGTCTAAAGGTCTAAATTCACAAGTTTAATGCTACAATAATAGTTTTTTTGTTTTTTTTGACTTTATGAGGATAATACTCTGCTTGTACTATAGTGCTTTACAGTATTATAACTATGCACATTGGAGTGCAAACATTCTTTTTTGCAGCCTCCTTGGTTTCTTGGTAGGAAAAAATGGTCTCTATTATATAGTTTATCTACCATAAAACAGAAATCCATGTTTATTCGATGTTTATGCATTGCAACATACTGCGTAAATATCACAGCAGCTGAGCCTAAGTCAGCAGTTATATTTAATAGGAAGCTTGAAGGTTTACATCCTTGTTGACACGGTCTAGTTCATTTATTTGAATGTGTCTCATTAATGTGTATAGTGACCCAAAACAGTCATATTTGCCTCACATATTTACAAGGAGAAGCACACTGTTACCTTGTTAATATTACTACTAATAATAATAATATTGCTTTTAATTTTCATGCTTATTTGTGTGAAAACTCCTTAAAACTACCTACAGTGTAAATACAGTCAGGTCTATAAGTATTTGGACGGTGACACAATTTTGGTAATTTTGCCTCTGTACACCACCACAATACATTTGAAATGAAGCAATCAAGATGTGATTGAAGTGAGGACTTTCAGCTTTAATTCAAGGAGTTTCATAAAAGTAATGCATTAACTGTTTAGGAATTACTGCCATTTTTTGCAGAGTCCCTCCATTTTCACAGGCTCTAAAGTAATTGGACAATTGACTTAAAAGCAGTTTAATTGCCAGAGGTGGCCTGTTTCCTCCTTATTTCATGGAATTATTAAGGAGATAAAAGGTCTGGACCTGAGTCCAAGTGCTGAATTTGCATTTGGTAGCTGTTCAGGGGAACTCTCAATATGTGGTCCAATGTGTCAATGTAATGTAATTGAAGGAGGAAGGAAAAACCCCTTCACAACATCTAGCCAAGTCAAGAACACTCTGGAGGACCTAGGCATATCACTGTCAAAATCTACACTCAAGAGACCCAAAGGTATATACAGATGGTTTACCTCAAGATGAAAACCACTGAGAACATTCATCAGCAGAAAGTCTGGATTAGACTTTGCTAGAAAACCTCTAAAAAAAAAAAAAGGTTGCCTAGATGAAACTAAGATTAGCAGAATGATGGGAAGAGAAGACTATGGAGAAAGAAAGGAAGGGCACATGAGCCATACATGTGGAGGTAGTGTTATGGCATGGGCATGTATGGCTGCTAATGGAACTGGGTCACTGGTGTTTATTGATAATGTGACTTCTGATAGAAGTGGCAGGATGAATTCTGAAGTGTATATAACTATACTTTCTGCTCAGATTCAGTCAAATACTGCAGAACTGATAGGATGGCACTTCACAGTACAGATGGATAATGACCCAAAACATACAGCAAAAGCAACCCAAGAGCTTCTTATGGCAAAGAAATGGAATGTTCTTAAATGGCCGAGTCAGTCACCTGACCTCAACACAGCTGAGCATGCGTTTCACTTACTGAAGACAAGACTAAAGGCAGAAAGACCCACAAATAACCAGCAACTGAAAACGGCTGCAGTAAAGCAGCCTGGCAAACATCTCAAGGGAGAAACTCAGCAGTTGGTAATGTCCATGGGTTCCACACTTCAGGCAGTCATTGACTGCAAAGAATTTGCATCCAAGTATTAAACATAATCCTAATATTTATGATTGATAGTTTGTTCAATTACTTTTGAGCCTGTGAAAATAGAGGGACTCTGTAAAAAATGGCTGGATTTCCTAAATGGTTAGTGCAATATTTTTGTTAAATCCCTTGAATTAAAGCTGAAAGTCTACACTTCAATCACATCTTATTGCTTCATTTCAAATCCACTGTATTGATGTATAGAGGCAAAATTGTGAAAATTGTGTCACTGTCCAAATACTAATGGACCCGACTGTATTTCAGAAACTAAGTCTAGGTCAGCAGTTATCTTCATTAGCAACCTCAAAAGTTTGCATCCCAGTCGACCTGCTCTAGTTCATTTATTTGGCTGTGCTTCATTAAACATTGAAGAGTCAGTGCTTTTATTTTGACAAAATAATAAACAGACTCCAAATCAGTTACGAGTCAGTGGGATTTGGAAAAACACCTATTACAAAAGCTAAAATAGAAAACATTGATCTTTATCTACAGTCAGTGATTATAGCTACAGCGTGATGTGTAGATAAAATGCTGGTGTACCTATTAAAGTGGCTACTGAGTGTATGTTAGTGGTGTGATGATCAGTGCGTTGATTTTGAAAGGCAGTGATTTACATGAATCGAGGCAACAATCATAGTTAGAATATTAATGATTATAATTGGTTATAAATTGATTGTTATTGGAAAAAGGGCAGACAATGTGTCAAAAATAATTCTTAATAATAATTTTTAAATGGATGTGTAAATAGGTTTGTGAGGTGATTTAAAATAGTCTTTCTCAGTGTCCTCATCATTCACAAATTAACAGTAAGCCTACCCCAGATTCTGAACACAGCTGGTCACATATCGATTAGAGATTACTAAATCGAATCATATCATATAATATTAGAGCAGATTCAGTGGTTTCATCAAATACTGGATTATTACCATATGAATTGTAATCTAATCACTTATTATACTGTATATTTTAGCAGATTCAATGGTATTGCCAAAATCGTTGCCTTAAGAATCAAAATTGTATTGTATTGTGTGGAAGCCTGAGGTTTACACCTGTAGTGTATAGCATCGTTTTCAATGTTACGGGGGGGGGGAAACATAAAAATAATAAGAAATGAGAAGAATAATAATAAGAAAAATAAGAAAATGAATGAGAATTCTGAAAGAGTCTGTCTTTCTCCTGGTAGCACAATCACTACCTGAAAATGCTGAGTATTGAGGCAGGTTATCTCCTCGTACATAAAATCCATAATAATTGCTTAATCATTATATGATTGTCCATAATAATAATATAGACAATAAAATAGGCATGCTACTGTGATATAATACAGATTATTGTCCTTACAGGTACAGTTATAGCCTGAATGAACAGTAATGATTTTTGTGAAGTAATGAGGAATAAATTTATTAAATGAATGTAGGGAAAAAAAGAAATCTTATCCGTCCAAAGGCCCTTGAACCATCTAACATACGTATTTAGGTATGTAAGGATTAAAACACTTTCGGGTGTGATGTTATAGGAAAATAATCAGCGACAGGGTGGTGTGATGCAGTCCGGCATGAAGCAGAGTTACTGTTACCATCTTGAAGTTGATTATTTTTCTATAAAAGGACATCCCTTTATAAGTGTTGTTGTCCTCTTATACCACAATAATTAGCCAACGCTGAAAGAGTCTCGTGCTAGGTGTGTAATAGAGCTGAGTTAAATGATGATACGAGATTGTTATCGTAATCACTTGCTTTTCTGAGAGAATCACATGTATGCTCAGGACTTCTACAACACTCACCAGCTCCATTCATACTCATTAAAATCTCATTAAAGTCTAAAATCTTGCAGGTAATGTGAGCGTGTCCACTAGGGGACAGTGTCACATGAATATAGACATAATAATATAGACATCGAATAACAACAAAAACAAAGCAGAGTTTCATGTTTTACTGTAGGAATAATAAATATAATGAAACACAGGCATCATGTTGTTTTATAAAGCGCTGAGGGGAAAAAGAAACGTTTGTTTGATCAATTATAACCCCAATCAATTCTCACCAAGAATTTCTGAAATCTTTTGACCCGTCTGCATTCAGGAGTATCAAGTGACTCACGTATTGAAGCACTTCAGTTGAACTGGTGTTTAAAAACTACAATTCTAGCAATCATAGAATGACGTTGCCTTAGATTTGTTTTACTGAGTTGCTGTGGTTCACATTACCTACGTGCATTTTTTACTGGGAGTCCATTGTGTGTGATTATGCAGGATTAAATTGGCGAATATAAATACAGCTACAGCGTGTATAAAGCCTCGACCTTTGTATTCACACACGCTATAATGTCATGATTGTACTTTTCTGTAAATAAATTTATTAAATCCATGTGATCATATCACCGTGGGTGAAGCAAACATGAAGCACAGAGGAAGAACCTGATCTCCTCACTTATGCTGTTCGTTTACAGCTGTCCATGTGAGAGTTTTATCATAGAAGAGACATTGAAAAACAAGCTAAAAGATACGGATAACAAAATTACCGTGACACAGTATATCAGTCAGGCAACTCAATGATAATTGATTGTTGTTATTGTTTCTTCTACATAAAGGCAAAGTTGCATAAAACCTCCAATGTCATCTTAGCGTTTTTGACATAATCCTTCAAATGAAGTGTTAGATTTTTCATTTTTTTAAAATATGGTACTAATATTGCTTATGAAACTTCTAGATTGCTTAGATAACATCTCTGGTTATCTTGATATGATATTTTTGTCCTATAATCACAGTCAAGCTTCAATCACTGTTTTTTTCTGTACATGTGTGTGTGTGTGTGTGTGTGTGTGTGTGTGTGTTTGAGCATGTACGCAATGTTTGCATTATGTTGTGTACGTGGTAAGGTCCTGCTTTATCTCTGTTGGAAATCAGCAGCACAGAAGGATGTCTCCTTTGATACTTTCACAAAAACTAAACTGGAAAAGTAAGGTTATTGCTCAATACCTGGCTCCTGATAGCATAATGTGCCATTTCATTTCCAGGGTCATGGCAAGCGATTGAAAGCTGACTGCTATCTGAGGAAGCAATATTCATTTTGTCTTATTAGTAAGAAATGGCATAACTGTTACATAAGATTGTAGTTTCCCATTTTCCACTTCCGTAGACTGGATGTCTGGGAGCTGGGAGTTGGCTCTGCTTTCTGGGTGGGAGGCAGCCGTTTGAAAAGTGTTTTGGCGGAGCTGTACATGTCTTGCAGGAAGCATGGTTGTGCCTCATTGGTAGCTGTAGTCAGCCTCAGAGGCTCCTAGAGCCTAATATCTTTAGTTCTGTTTTCTGGTCAGAACCTTTAGGATCTTGAAAGTTACAATCTGATTGGCTTTCTGTACTTCTGTGTATGCACAACTCTGTGCTGTTTCCACATGAGCGGCACACATGAGCTTTCCAGAGCAAGATAGACTCATTAGATTCATTTTTTATGAAGCAGTTAATGGTGAGTTTGTGAGACTAAGGGAGAACTAGCAAGTGGTGGAAATTGCTAATGACCAAATAGGGAGGAAAAAAACACTTTTTTAAGATTTTTACATGACTGGATGCATTCCTGCTTCTGAATAATGCCCAAATAGGCAGCATTTGTTAGATTTCTAACACGCTAGTGTAGAGTTTCCCTGTGACCTCAAATATACCAGTAGTGACCTTTTCTTTTGGCTGGATATGTTTCTCAACCCAGAAGTGACATTGGCTATGTTTACATGCAAAGATTTTCACCAATATGAATGAATTCATTCCAATTGCAGATCCTGAACGAAGTCTTCATGTGTATCCGAAACTGAACACTCTGTAGAAATCCTCATTAATATATTTGCACATTACATGTAATCCAAAGTTATGTGTATGAGTGGAGTGAGGTTTAGTGCCAACTTTATGATAACAGCATGCAGCGCATGAGTCTGATTAGTGTGTTCAGCTTTTTAACCCTTTCTCTCAACACAATGGCGTTCCATTCCGCCGGTGGAATGGAAATCAACTTATCGGACATTTTCAATCAGTATAAACAAATGAATTATTTTATTGCTGCAAGTCTGTTATAGGATGAGTCAGGACTGTGTTGGGTTTCTGTGTGTAGAGTATCGTGACTCTGCGGGAAGGGGGAGGAGTGTGAGCCCCCTGCTCTCCACAGCTCTCCACAGTAACGTTGGTAAAGAGATAAAACAGACAGCACAACTAAAGCTTTTTTGATAGTAAAACACTGTATATAACTACCAGAATAAAATGATAATATTTAAATCTAGGGCGCTAGGTAAAAAAAATAAAAGCCCTTTTTTCTTACTCACTGAATTTCTGGCAAATATTAAACACAGAACGTTATTGAGGTTAATCACACCCTGCATCTGCCTTCAAATGATAGTTTGATGATCATTCAACCTCACAATTATTTTTCATTTGATACACATGTAACGTGAGCTGTGTTGTATTATAAGACTATTTTTTTTCTTCTTTCTTTTTTCTTTTTTTTGCGCAATGAGTGCATCGTGACTCAAACACACATGCGGAGAATGCACACGCTCATTCTGAGAATATGAAAGTAATGAGACACAAATGTTTACATGGCTATTATTCTTCAGTTTTTTTCTTTCATGAGGATAGAAATTTCATTTGGATTGGCCTCAAAAGGTTGACTTAATAGTCTTAATTAGGGGTTTATGTGAACATTTTCTACTCCTATTGCGCTATCAGTTAACAGGGTTATTAATGGGTTATTAGGCTGCATGTAAACGTAATCAGTGAGGTGTTAAAGTCTTCAAAATACACATCACCTGCTGATAGTAATAATTTGTCTATTCATTAACCAGCACCACACTATTAAATAAAGCACACTATTAAATAAGGCATTTATTCATTTATTAATAAACAGATTTAACACATAATCGTGTATTTCTAGGTATTTTTCTTTTAAAAATTCGACTGAAAAGTTACAGGTATAGATCCTGACTTGTGTGTCAACTAAATATTGAGTCATGGTGAAACTAGAGTACATATTCTCTAAATCATTATTCATTTCAGGAATGTTTTCACATGTAATCATGTGTGTATGTGTGTTGCGTGCAGGTCTGGATGCGTCTCTGCAGCAGTACGCATTTGAACAGTGGCGATTGTGTGGGGTGGATCTGCTGCAATTATCCTCGCAGCAGCTCGAACAGCTCGGTGTGCACAAGATCGGACACCAGGAGCTCATCCTGGATGCTGTGGAGAAACTCTGCACTATGGTACCTCTTAATACCTCTGCTGTGTGCTCTGTGTGTGTGTGCTCTGTGTGTGTGTGTTTGAGTACATGTACATGTGCATTGTGTATGTAAAGTCACTGCTGATATTTCTACCTAGAGGCATCCAGAAACCTCCCTGAGAACGAACATACTTCAACTGATGTACTGATTTTACTCGCATAGTGTGCACATGTTTGGGTTTGGAATATGTGTGCGATAAATGTCTGGCTATCTCTAATCGGCTTTTCTGCTCAGCAACACAAGCATTTTTTTTCTGTGAGTATTTTAGGCAGTGAATTGTCAACTCTATTTAGGCACGAGTAAGTTTTCAAAATAAGAGTAAGAGTCCAAATGTGAGATCTCTAATCAGAGAGAAAAAGAGAGAGAGAGTGAGAGAGAATAAGAGAGACAGACATTGGGTCGACAGGATGAGGTTCTTAGCTAGTGATTGGTAGGTTGTTAGTTGACATCCCAAGATCTCCAGAGAGCCAGTGCAATTCCCGTAACCCTCAACTGATCAGCAAGTGGCTTGGATTGTATCCTGTCATCATTATAAATCACTTTGGATAATCGTTAGAACTGTTTTAAGTGTTAAGTGTCCAATCAGCAAATCATGTGGCAGCAGAGCAATGCATAACATCATACAGATACAGGTCAAGATCGTCAGTTAATCTTCACATCAGACATCAGAAAGAGTAAAAATGTGAGCTCAGTGACTTTGACCAGGTGAATGTTTCACCCAGAGCCCACTGTAGCCTCACATTCCTGTTCTTGGCTGACAGGACGTGATGTGATGATGTGATCTTGCAGACCATCTGCCTTAAAGTTTCAGGTGTTGTGCATTCTGAGATGCTTGTCTGCTCACCATGAGTGTAAAAAGTGGCTGTTTGTGATTCCTGTCAGCTTGAACCAGTCTGCATGTTAACAGAATCTCTTGATCTGCATCTGCGTTGTGATTCTGTGTTCTGCTGCCACATGATTGGCTGGTTGGATAATTGCATGTAATGAGTTGGTGTACAGGTGTTCCTGTTAAAGGGGCCAGTGAATGTATGTGTATATGTTGAAAGTAATGTTTCTACATTACCATGTGCACATAGTCATGACATGAGCCAGACCTCTAGATTCATTAGAGGGTTTGGTAAGATTCACTGATTCACCAAAATGGAAATTCCTGGCCAAAACAGAAACTGAGCACACCAAAAAAAATTGCCTTAATGAAACACATTTAAAAAGCACTGCACATTTACTCACCACTAACAGCTTCACGAAAAACTTACAAGAACCTTTTCAGTCCACTGAGTATATCATGCAAAGCTCATCATGTCATTTTGTACAGAAGTTTGTTTTCCTGCTTAAAGCCAGCACATGGAAGTGAAAAGAGCCAATCAGATTGCAGCCTTCACCATTCTGAAGCTTGTAGGCAGAAAAGTGTACAAAACCTATCAGACTCTCTGTGGTCTGTGAGTGGAGGGTCTGAGGCTGAGATTAATGTTTATATGTTAAATGGAATGTTACATCATGGTTGTAAACTGAACGTAATATCCGTGTGTGTGTTTTTACAGACATATGGTCTAGCTGGGGAGAATGTGGGCAGTGTAGCGGAGAAGCTGCGTGCTGTGGCTCACTCGCTGCAGATGGGTATTCAGAGTCGATGGCGTGTCAACACATATGATGGGCACAGAGCCACGAAAATGCCTAATCAACAACTGCAGCTGGTACTGGATCTCATCGTCACAGCCAAGGCCTTGTATTCTCTGCTCAACGGGTACCGCACGCACGCACGCACACACACACACACACACACCCAAAACGCAGCCTGACACTTTACTGAGAAAATGGAAAGTGTAACCAAGACTGAGAGCGCTAAATAATGCACATCTGCTGACCAATCAGACTCGAGTATACAGCCGTGCTGTGGTATAATTTCTTTTAACATCCTGGAATTTAATTTATAGTTTATTTATAGTAGCTAGTTTATGTGAATCATGGATAGTGTAAATATTAGTTACTTTAGGTCGATTTGGCCATCATTTAAACAAACTTTGACATATGGAGCATTAATGCTGAATTGTATGATTTATTAATGTTTCTAATGCAGTGAAGTGTTAATGATTTATGATTACGTCACATTGTAGTTACAGTGTCATTATTATAAAGTTACATGTTGATTTGTATTAACTATCATGAGGAGCAGGAGATCTCGCATGAACAGCTTCTGTTTGTATTCATTACATCACGAGTCAAAATTTTCAGACACCTCTGAGTTAATAACTCTGCCTTGTCATTCTCCATTCCATAGTCTGCATTGAAGACTTAAAGGCTATATGCTAGCTAGCTAAATGGTTGATGATCTTATGGTCAGTCATAAGTCAGTATATTGCCCTGTTTTCAGTACTGTTTTAACATGCTCTTGTTGAATTACCCTCATCATATCCCCACTGGGCAAATTCCAGCTGCAAACTTTCTGTATTAGCTCATGCTTTAGGAGGAAAAGATCGAGTCAACATGAATGTAGACTTCATGTCTAAATCATTGTGACACAACACAATTTTAATTTCCGGACCCCTTCTGCTGTCCGGACCTGCCTAATCCATCCTGATGCCCTACTTCTGGTTGGAGTTCTCATCACTTGGAAATCACTCACTGGTGCTGAGGATAGCCCCACACAGACAGCCTAAAGATACATGAGATTACTGTGGATGGTACCACTTAAAAACACGAAGATGGCTTTGAACTGCAATTGCCACAAAGAGTTTTGCACTCAAGTCTCATCAGTGAACAGTTGATAACTTCAACAAAATAGACTTCATGTGAAAACTATAATGGATTTCCTCTTTACACAACTGTACCTTTTGACCATATATTACACAGTTAAAGAAGGTAATTATGGGTTCCCTTTTGAGTCTGGTTTCTCTCAAGGTTTCTTCCTCATGTCATTGTCTCAGGAGGTTTTTCCTTGCCACTGTCGCCTCTGGCTTGCTCATTAGGGATAAATTTCTAAATTTGTGGGCTCTGTGTAGCGAACTAATGTATTTCAAAATACCCAAGGAAATCACTTCATCCATATTTGTGCTCGCTACCGAGAGTGTTTTCCTATTTTTAAATCCGCTCCTTATTGTTTCTTCTTCCCTTCGTTTGGCAAGTGACCACTTGTGTGACGTAGGTGTTACGCTCTTTAAATTGTGAGGGGAAGTCGACCTGGGCATCCTAAAAACAACATTGCTTATGTTCAGCTTCCATGTTTCCTCATTGTGTGTGCATTATAATCATAATACAGAGCTCCTCATATACAGAAATTGACAAGATAATTGACCAAGATTCATTTTTTTCCTTCTTAAGAGCCTCAAATCTGGTAGACAAGTGAGATCAGCTTGTTGATCACATGTCCTCATGTGCCAGTTGCTCAGGTTAGTATACTAGAGCAAAGGGAGGCAGTATGTCTCAGAAATCAGGGAGATAGATCTAAAACTGGTTTGGTCTTATTTGGTTTTCACACACTGTTACAGAAACACGGTCAGCGTGTGCAGTTTGTAACAAACGCTATAAGTCAGAGTCAGCTTTTATTTAACGTTTACAAGGAATTCACGTAGGCCGTTGCTTATACTGACACACTTTAGAATTAAGCAGGGCTGAATTGCAGAGAGTTTAAATAAATAAAACATCCAGGTAATCATTTTGGAAGTACTTTTTATGGTATTATGTATAAATTCAATATGTGCATGTCAGAAGTAGCGTGTCTTTTTTTGCATTCAATGGTTTGACATTGACTTGTATGATCTGAGATGCTTTTCTCCTCACCGTGGAGGTAAAGAGTGGTTGTTTGAGGTACCGTAGCTTTCCTGTCAGCTCAAACCAGTCTGCTCATTTGCGTCTGATCTCTCTCATTAACAAAGCAAAAATTTCTGTCCTCTGAACTGCCACTCACTGGATGTTTTTTGTTTTTTGCACTATTATGCATAAACTCTAGAGACTGTTGTGTGTGAAAATTCCAGGAGATCAGAAATGTTCTGAAATATTCAAACCAGCCCGTCAGGCACCAGCATCCATGCCAAGTTGCCATGCGACATTATTTTTCTGATTCTGAGGTTTGATGTGAACATTAACTGAAGTATTTCAGCATTACATTTCTAACATGACTGACATGCCTGTGGAGTATTTCAGAAAATGTTGTATGTTAAATTTTTGTTCAGATTGTACAGTATGGGTGAACTGAACAGTGTGTACAGATATATAATGTGGAGTATTGACAATATGTGTATATTTCACAGTATGTACAGCATACACAGACTTTATTAAGTCTAAAAGTAATTACACATATAGTACACAGCACACAGCACATGTTATCCAGCCAAGTGCAATGTTATATTCCAGTTAATACAAATACACATTTTTTATATTTCTTATATATGTTCTTTTTGATTTTGGTGGACCTATCTCTTCATTTTTCTACCATGATCATATATCATGTAACTCTGTGTGTGTGTGTGTGTGTGTGTGTGTGTGTGTGTGTATTTACAGGTATCAGTACACAGAGCTGACAGGATATACAGGCTTTAAGAACATCCTTGAGCTGTGTAAAGATCTGGGCTCCGCCGTGCAGAAGGTCAGTGTTGGTGTATTAATATCTTTAACGCTGTTCTCTCTCACTCACACACACACACACACACACATACACACAGACACACACAAAATAAAGAGGGCTGTGTATGGGAAAAGGTACAGAGAGATAGAGAGGAAAGGATCAAAGGGCTGAGTGAAAGAAAGAGAAAGAGTGTGAAGGAGAGAGAGAGGGAAGATCAGGAGGGCGGGGTGATAATCAGTTTTTCAGATATCAGTTGTTCACCTGTAGACACTGAGTTTCAAAAGTGGGCGTGGTGGAGAGAGAGTGGGCTTGGCAAGAGGACAACAGGCAGATAAGTGGGACAGCGACCAAAACTGAAATGTAAGAGGCGTAAGTCACACACACGCACACACGCACAAACACACACGCGCAAGGATAAACACTGCAGCGGGATGAATACTGCATTTGCACTAAATGGTCCTGCTTATACTCTTTTCCTCATGGACACACACCTTTATACACACATGCTGCATTACTGCTTATTCTAGTCTCACTGAATTACTGCTGTAAACTTCTACACACATGCAAATCCTCAGTCACACACGCTCAAACCTGTTCTGCTTATCATCCTGATCAGCCTGACAGAATGTTGGTGTCATTGTTTGTGCTTATGCCCAGAGATCTGCTCTCGTCAGCTTTGTTTTTGTTTTCTTGGGAACTTGTGTATGGAAAAGTTTGGGTCGAAGATAAGTCTGCGAATTCGTGAAATATTTCTGCACACGTGCAGAGACAACAAAGCAATACAGCAACCCGAGGCAAGTTTACAAAGGAAAACTAGGAAGGAAGGAGTGGAAATGAGAGTGTGTGAGTGTGTGTGTGTTTATAATGCTAAACAATCTCAGGGGGCTGTTTCAGTGTGTAGATAATCAGTGAGTCAGTAAATGCCTCACAGTCTTTTACCCCTTCAGTGTGTTGTGTCTATTCTAACAGACTGAACTCTAATTGCAGCCCATTGTTTAATCCACTTCCTGTTTCTGCATAACTCATATTTGGGTCCAAACGTTTGCTTAAAGTCAGTCAGTGAGAGAAACACAGCTGTGATCAGGTTATTACACACATCTGTGTAGCATTCCACATGTGCTAGTACCTGGATTGGTTGCTGTGTGTGTGTGTGTGTGTGTTGGGGGGGGTGCCTTTTATGAAAATGGCCAGGTTATGTAAGAAATAAAACACTTCAGGGTAAGGCTTGGTGATATCGTAATTATGTCAAAATACACATTTATGAATATTGTGACACTTTTTTTTTTTTTGTCATTTTAAATAAATAAAAACTGACTGAAAGGAGCTGATTTGAAGCTACATTTTTGTACTTAATCTTTAAAATTGTAAAATGTTTTAAAAAATAATTACAGATTTTTACCTTTTTTTTTCTCCTTTCAGTGTTAATATTTTAAACATTTTATTATAATTGAAAATTATTCATTTATTTATTTCAGATATAAAAAATATTAAAGTACCAGTATTTTTTTTTTATTGAAACACTACAGTACTGCTGGGTTATCATTAGTAACCCAGCAGTATATTAATATTAGTAAGTAATATTTCCTCTATATACACAGTGTATAAGTGGAAATGTCTTTGGTAGTTGTGATATTTTTGCCGTAATGCCCATCCCTACTTGGCGTCATGCTGTTAATAGGAAAATAATCAGCAACAGAGTCGTGTGAGGTGACGCGATGTGAAGCAGAGTTACTGTTACCACCCTGAAGCTGATTATTTTTCAATAACAACATGTCCTGAGATGTGTTATTGCTCTTATGCCACAGGAAGTTACCAGTAATTACCATTTTTATTCATTTAAGAAGTACACACGATACTTTTTTCTGATTGTAATTAAACTTAATGTTGTGGAATGTCCATGAAACCATTTCATTCCTGTTATCACTTATGCTATAGCAGCTATAAACAGTCGTTTTCTCACCAGCCTCTCTCTTTTCTCTTTCTTGAAGTTATTAAGCCTTATCATGTTACTGAGAAACCAGAAAGTGTAAACCCTGCTCCAAACCACAAAACGCTGACACTGCTATTTTTCATGAACTGTAAATAAACGTCTTCGTACAGACAGCTTTACCACAGCTCAGTTTATACATGTTTTTCATTGTTAATGTGTTCACGTAGAGCGTTCACTATGTATAGTACGGTACAAAAGTCTTAGGCACATGCAAAGAAATGCTGTAGAGCAAAGATACCTTCAAAAATAATGAAAATTAAATGTTTCTACTTTTAAAAAATACTATAAAGAGCAGTAAACAGTAATAAAAGACACAGAGTCAATATTTGGTATGATGAGACTGCTTTAAAAATCATTTAGTAGTCTCAGGTACAATGTGTGCAGTTTTATAAGGAAATGAGCTGTAAGTGTTACTGAGCATCTTGCAGAACCAGCCGCAGTTCTTCTGGAGACTTTGACTGTTACACTTGCTTCTTATTTTTGCAGCAAAACCCAGCAGCCTTCATTATGTTTTTTATCTGAAAAGTGTCTCTTATGTAATATGCTGCTTTCTGTACTGACATACAAACATTTCTCTGTGACGTTTTATTTCATGCTGGAAAACTAATGTTTGGAAATCTAAAATGTTTTTGTACTGACTCGATAATGTAGAAGTCATAAAATAAAAATCTATAACAAAGTTTGTACTAAAAAAAATACGGTGCTAAGACTTTTGCACAGTACTGTACATCTCTGTGCCTGAACTGTTACTATAGAAACCGTAACCTATTAGAGCAAGTGCATTAATATAAACCTGTTATTTGAATTATAGCCAGAACGACTGTCAGAGCTGCTGTTATAGAAACTTAATGCTCACCTTCTGACCAATCAGATTCGAGGAATTCAGCAGTGCTGTAGTATAATTCATAATAATTAGTGTTATCAGTGTTAGTGGTATCATATAAAAACATATATAAAGAATAAAGTAAGCGATGGTAAAAAGGGGCATCATGAAAAGATCATTTCTGAGGCATATCGTACAAATAATGATTGACTTTCATTGAGTTCACCAAATCTTTCATTTTAGCCACCGAAATATGATTATTAACCTTATATATGTTGGTAATTAATGCCAATTTATTTCCAGACTCATTGCTGTATGAGTTCTGGTGTAACACCCAAGCCGTGGACATTTTGTGTGCTTTCTGCCGGTAAAGTTTTCGGCTCTAATTTTAGCTCTTCAGTTAAGAACAGTGATCTTCAGCATCTCTAGCAGCTGATTAACACGCAACCGTAGTGAAAAGGTCACGTCTCTCAGCTTGGTGCATGACTCCTTTCATCTCTAGCAGAGGACTGTGGAGTCACTGTGTGAAAGCACTCCGCTTTCCTTTACCCTCCACCTGTGCTGGACGGTTGTGAGGACACTCGCCATTTTATGAGCCTCAACGTGTCACGTCCTTTCATGCAAAAATAACACATGATGTCATGTAAGGATTGCCCGTGACCTTTACATGTCTTGGGTGTTAGGTCAGGGCTGTGATGTCATTTGTCATCATCATGGTCGTCAGTGATTTTAATGCTGCGTTCGACTGAACTGTATGGAAAGTCGGAACTTGGAATTACATTACTTTTGACCTCTGTACATTCAAGCTACAAAGTGGGGAAAAAAACACAGACACCTCTATGTGTGTCTTTTGTTAGCAATAAGCTGTCCAGCAAACTGATGAGTGACGTATATTTACCTCCTCAAAACACAAAACTGTATAGTTAGTGTTATAGATTTAACATGCAAATATGTGTGTATGCTGATTGATCTAAAGCAAACATTAGTACATACAGTATAACTCATTTAAAGTAAAGAAGTGCTGCTTTGTTTACTGTTGATGCTGTGAGCAGCCATGCTGATTTGACTTCACTTGCTGAACTCGCCGAATTCTGAGTAGGAATTCTGAGTTGGGGAAGGTGTTTTCTTCGGTTTTTCCTAGTCAGAGGTCAGAAGTTTTCACTGAACACAGCCTAAGAATTTGTTTGATATTGCAATTTTATTCAATTCCCAAAAATTAAAACCTGAAGGTGTTGGAGAAAAATAAGATTTTATAGAAAGCCAGCATCTAATACACCACAGTACTGGGCACAGAATTGCCGTTTATAGTGGGGTCCAAAAATCTGAGGGCACTAGTGAAAATGCTTCTGTTTTGCTTTCTTTCCTAATTTACTTCAGTACAGTTTATATCATCAGCAATAACTTGAGTGAAAAGTAGAATAATAGAAATATTTACGTGAATTTTAGGATTTCTTAGTGCTTGGTATGCCTGTGTTTGCTTTAATGGCAGCGTGCACTCGAGCTCCACAAGTTTTTGTAAAACCTGATGATCCTGATGTTGTTAGATTAAATCCATCAACTTGTTGTCTGAACACATGTTGAATGCATGGGATAAGACTCAAGGGAATATGATCTTTTGTATTTACTGTCTGTGTGTCTGTGTGTGCGCGTGTGCCACAGGTGAGATGGATGGATGGATGTTCAGGAACCAAGTGATGAAAACCTGTATTTCTGTGAGTTAGGGGGAAGAGGTGTGTGTGTGTGTGTGTGTGTGTACGTGTACGTGTATGTGTGTGTGTGTGTGTGTGTGATTAAGAGGACTAAAGGGGACTAAATGTCTTTATAATGATAGGTTAGTGTCAAAATTCAGATTTCCTTCTAGTTGTCTATCAGTATGTCTGTGGACAGTCCTCATTAAGGTAGGAAAACCTCTGTGTGTGTGTGTGTGTGTGTGTGTGTGTGTGTGTTGGGTGCAGGGCATGTTTTTTATAGCTGAAGGTCTGACAGTCTCGAAAGGCCAAAATATTTCCTTCTGGTTACTGAGGTTAGGGGTAAATTTAGCTATATGAATAATTATGAATAATTATAGAAGGTCCTCTCAAAAATAGTATGATGTGTGTGTGTGTGAGAGAGAGAGAGAGAGAGAGAGAGAGAGAGAGAGAGATCCTTAAAGTGGAAGAAGAAGGGGATGAGAATATTAAAGTGGAGGAGAAGTGGATTAGGTGAGGGATATTTCAAAATAAAAAGGAAGTACAGGTTTGGAAAGAGGAAAGAGGAAAGAGAGAAGAGGGAGGGACTTCTAGAGAGTTAGCAGAGAGAGAGAGAGAGAGAGAGAGAGAGAGAGAGAGAGGTGGACAGGCAGACTAGAACAAACTCCTGAATCTATGAAGGTCACTACGAAAGCTGTGAGACAGTTTTGTTACAGTTTCATCAGAGCAACAGGTACAGTTCTGCAACTTTTTAAATAATTGATCTGCTTTGCTGTTTGTGTGTTTTTACACTGCTCCCTGGCATTCATAAGCCGAAGAAATGAAGAAATACATTGTTTTGTATTTACTGAAATGTCAGGATGTGTGGGGATTGTGCTGTGGTGTGTGTGTACTGCCAAAGAGGATTAAAGGTTGAAAATATGTGTGTGTTTACATGTAGGTCTATTTCTGGAAACTGTGTTCTAATTGTTAAATACTAAAATGTGTGTGTGTATGTGGGTATGTGTTTATATCTTGATGTGGACCAAATATCCCCAAAAGGATAGGAATATTTTATACTTTTGACCTAGTGGGGACATTTGGCTGGTTCTCATGAGGAAAACTCATGAGAAAAAAAAAAACATAAGTGATCTAAAATATTTTTTTGGTTACTGGGATTAATGTTAGGGTTAGATTTAGGTGTAGCATAGCATTTATTAGCTGCATTAATAATTATGCCAGTGGTAGGTCCTCAGAAGTATAGTGTTACAAGTGTGTGTGTGTGTGTGTGTGTGTGTGTGTGTATTTTTGTGAAAGGCTGCATTAGCACATGCGATCTAAAAAGTGTGTGTGTTTGGATAACTTGTGCTCTATTGAAACCCTAAATAAACTTTGAATGTCTGAAATGTGTGTGTGTGTGTGTATGTGTGTTTTTCTGTGTCTTTGACCCTGTGTGAGCTCATAGTTCATAGTTTTGTTTGTTTCTTTTTATAGTTTAATGTGTTACTCTGTGTAGGATTCGGAGAGTGCTGTTTTTAAAATGTTACCAAGAAAGGTAGTAGTTAGTGATGCAGTCATTAATTCAGTAGAGCAGGAATAGAATTTGAGCTCTATTTGCCATTTATGTCTGTGTGTTTGGTCTTTTATAAATTATGTTTTGAAAGGAGATCTCTGGATCAGTGTTATTTTAAGCTATGTACAGTTAGTAGTTGTGTACTAAGTAGTTGTGTACTCTCCAGAACTCTCCGAATCCTACACAGTAACACATTAAACTAGTAAAAGAAACAAACAAAACTATGAACTATGAGCTCACACAGGGTCAAAGACACAGAAAAACACATACACACATTGAAATATCATTTTCTCTGATATCTTGACGTGTATACTAAAGCCAATCACTCACTGTACATTTCTTGAAAAGTGTTATGTTCAAATCTTTAAAGTCTAGAAATAATTTTACTTGTGCTGATCATTCAGCTGTAGAAGATCACACTCTCAGCTGTAGCATCCACAAATTTTGACACCTTTTCTGCCTTTTCAGGTAAAGCACTGTAAGACTTTCGCTTCCCTATTTACACCAACTTTACTTCTAGGTGAACTCCCTCATTTACCAGTTCCCACTCTGTCATACGAAAGTTATCAACCAGGGGTGGTGGGGTTGGTGGTGGATTGGGGTGAAGTGTAACATGTGCTTCCTCCAAGAACTGTGAAGCCAGTTCTCACTTTTTTTGAACTGAAGGACAGGATAACACACTCAGAGGAGAGTGCTTTCTGCCCTCTTCCACATACATGGAGAGTGGCTAACTTCACCCCAATTTTGCTCTTTGGCCTCCTGAGTCATAGTCAGGGTTCGAACTGGCGATCTCCTAAAAATAGGGCAAACGCTTTTCTATTGCGCCACTTAGGAGCCTAACTTTTAGTTGCCTTGGTCAATAGAAACCAGGAAGGTGAGACTGAGGGCTCTTTAGTCAGTAGAAAAAAATGTAGGAGCTGTTTATTATTAAGTAGCATTTAGACTGGAATTTTCCTTGCTGTTTTCTTACTGTTGCTGGGTGCACAACTGGAAAAAAAATAGCTGTATCGTCCACTGAGACGGCAGGGTATATGTAATAAAAATCAGTTTTTTCTGATGTAGGGATGATATACACTCACTGAGCACTTTATTAGGAACACTATACTAATACTGGGTAGGGCCTCCCTTTGCTCTCAAATCAGCCACAATTCTTCATGGCATGGATTTCACAATATGTTGTAATCATTCCTTTGAGATTCTGGTCCATGTTGACATGATCGTATCATGCAATTCCTGCAGATTTTTCAGGTGCATTTTCATGCTGTGAATCTCCTGTTCTACCACTTCTCAAAGGTGTTCTATTGAATTCAGATGTGGTGACTGGGAAGGCCACTGAAGAACACTGAACTCATTGTCATGTTCTTGAAACCAGTTTGAGAAGACTTTTGCTTTGTGACGTGGGGCATTATCATGCTGGAAGTAGCCATTAGAAGATGGGTAAATTGTGGCCATGAAGGGATGCACATGGTCAGCAACAATACTCAAATACGCCGTGGCATTCAAGCGATGATTGATTGGTATTAACGGGCCCAAAGTGTGCCAAGAAAACATTCCACACACCATTACACCACCTCCACCAGCCTGGACTGTTGACACAAGGCAGATTGGGTCCATCTGTGTGCCTCAGCAAAAATTGAGATTTATCAGACCAGACTATGTTCTTCCAGTCTTCAGCTGTCCAGTTTTGGCAGTCTGTGCCCACTGCAGCCTCAGCTTTCTGTTTTTGGGTGACAGAAGTGGAACCTGACGTGCTCTTCTGCTGTTGTGCATTCCTTGAAATAAGTTACAGGATAACTTCGTTTTTAAAGAATAAATCTATAAAAATGGTATTTCCACATTGCCTTAATTAACAGCTAATTAATTAAGGCTAAAAGTTATTTCATAAACAAATGCAAGACCAACAAGTCAAGCATACACAGAGTTGAATGAAAACTGATATTGTATTTTGCAGTTATTATACTGTGAATATTTCATGTTGTTGCACTCTTAACCCTTACAACCTCAAGTCTACTACACTGAACATGGAAAAAAAATTATTAAAGACAGAATGATTTTGCTAAAATTTTGCCTTAGTATAATTCGTCAAGTGTAGTAAATATTGTTGATTATTTTTGCCTAGAAATAGTTGGATTTTAAAACCCTGTCTCATTTTTTGGACTCACGCTTTTAACCTTTCAAATTTCAAGCTGCATTCGTGTTGCTGGTGTTTATGTGCTGGGTGTAAACAGATCCACACAGAAATCTCTAGCTGTGCTTTTTATAGTGCTTTGGGCTTTGCTGATGACGCTGTTACTGACCTGAACATAGCTGTCTAATTTTGTTCTGCAACAAAACAAACACTAACAGAGATACAAGGAGAGAGAAAGTCTGTACAATAGAGCTGTATTACAATATATTTATACCAATGTATTTATCTTGTACCTTGAATCTGATTGGTCAGAAGGCAATATTTTCTGTTAATTTATTTTTATTAATTTATTATTTATTTAATTAATTGTTAATATATCATTTCTTTATTAATTTGTTTTAATTTATTTTTTTATTTTGATTTTGATAAATTTTTTAATTAATTTTCTATAATAGCAGCTCTGACAGTATAGTGCTCCGCTCCCTGCTCATGACATGTAAAGTTTTTTGTCATGTGATTTAGAGATTTTGCTATAAGGGTGTAATGAGATCGTGGCACACTTTGGGTCAGACGAGGGAAAGACACCACAGGTTTGCACTGGAACAGCTTTCTAGACCCTTATGAAAAAATATGTAGTCAAAGAGCTTTTCGAAAGCTTCTAGAGACATCTGGTTTTAAAAATGAAGCTGAAAGGGATTTATGAATAGCGAGAAGGAAATAGATGGATGTAGAGATAGAGAAAGATTTGAAAGAATCAGGTGGAAGTGGAGAGAGACGATTTACTTCTGTTTCCAAACACCTGCACACGCACATGCACACACACACATAAACACATAATGCTGTTTAATTTGAATGCCCAGAGGCACTCAATTCAATAAAGCAAATTGTGTGTGTGTGTGTGTGTGTGCATGCATGATCGGGTTTTTACATCTTGATGGGTACCAGCAGATATGAATATCTGACAGTTTTGACCTTGTGGGGACATTTGGTTTGTTACTCATGAGGAAAACTGTTTTTTTGTTTGTTTGTTTGTTTGTTTATTTTACAAAAAAAAACCCTGTAGCTTTAAAAAAAAAAAAAGAAAAAAAAAAGCCAAACTATTTCCTTTTTGGTTGCTGAGGTTAAGGTTAGGGTTAGAGTTAGGTGTAGTATAGCATTAATTAGCTGCATTACCCTTTGTGTCATTGGAAGGTCACATAAAGGTAGTAAGACAAGCGTTTGTGTGTTTGCCAGATTCCACCCTGTCATTTAACCTAACATAAATAGAATTCAAAAAGTTGATGAAGTCGATAAACTGCGTGTTTTCTTTGTACTCCTGTTGAAACTATGAGTGAAAATAGGAAGTGGTACCTGTGTGTGTGTGTGTTCTGTGTGTGTGCATGTGTGTGCGTGTGTGTGCGTGTTTGTGTGCGCGTGTGTGTGTTCTGTGTGTGTGTGTGTGTGTGCGTGTGTCTGTGTGCGTGTGTGGGTGAAAGGGATTGGAGCCACAGAGGAAATGACAAGCTGATTTATTGAGAAGTGATCCAGCTCTCCACACCTTACACACGCTCACGTACATGTATCAGTGTTTGTCTTTCCATTTTATCTTTACATGTCTTAGGTATTGAAGCTCAGTAACACATACACACACACACACACACACACACACTCACTCAATAAATCAGGGAAAGTTCCCTGTCCATAAGTGTAGTCAGTCAGCCAAGGCATGTGTCTGAAATAACAAAGTAACGTTCTACACTCACTGTCCACTTTAATAGGAACACCTGTACACGTGCTCATTTGTGCTGTTATCTAACCAGCCAATCATGTAGCAGCATCACAGTGCATAAAATCATGCAGATACAGGTCAAGAGCTTCAGTTAATATTCACATCAAACATCAGAATGGGGAAAAAGTGTGATCTCTGTGACTTTAACTGTAGCATGGATGTTGGTGCCAGATGGGCTGGTTTGAGTATTTCATAAACTGCTGATTTCCTGGAAATTTCACACACACACCAGTCTCTAGAGTTTACACAGAATGGTGTGGGGGGGAAAAAAACCATTGAGCGAGATACAGTTCTGTGGGTGGAAACGCCTTGTTGATAAGAGAGGCCAGAGGAAAATGGCCAGATTGGGTTGAGCTGCCTGGAAGGATATAGTAACTCATATAATCACTTTTTACAATCGTGGTGAGCAGAAAAGCATCTCAGCATACACAAAACATCAAACCTTGCAATGGATGGGCTACAAGAGCAGAAGACCACATTGGGTTCCACTCCTCAGCCAATGAACAGGAATCCGAGGCTATCATGGGCACAGGCTCACCCAAACTGGACAGCTGAAGATTAGAAAAAAAAATCACCTGGTCTTTTTCCAGTCATCATCTGTGCAGGTTTGGTGAGTCTGTGCTTATGAACTTACCTGTTCTACATCACTCAGGTTCAGAATTGGTCTCAACTAGAGATGTCCATTAGCTTTGTATAACCACAGCGCTCAGACAGTAGTTCCGGCTGTCAAATGAACGACAGGTTAATATTAATTCGCTCATTCTAATATGATATTGTTTCTATAGTAACAGCTCATACACAGTGGCCTGTATATAATCTACAACTAATAATAAGAAAGATTTCTAAAAATGTGTTGTTTAACAAAGAGAAAAAGTATAATCGCTGATGTGAGATTTTTGTTAGGAGATATTTATGTAGCAGTTGTGGAAGGAGTCTCGGGCGTCAGCGCTTTGTAACAGTCACGGTGCTTTGTAAAGTTTCCCAGCACGGGAACGTCTTCAGGACAGGGGAGTTTATGCTTCCTTGATAAAATGACAGGCTGTGTTTTTTTTTGTCTCATTAACTTCAAGAGAAAGAATACAGGATCAACTGGTGAAGGAATGACTGTTTATCGTTGTTATTACGTAAGTGATAACAGGAACTAACTTGTCTCGCGAATGTCCCACAACATTAAATGTAACTATAAACTGTTACAAAGCATAATGTGTTGTAATTAATATTGTAAATTAAAAATAGTAATTGTTGGCAAATCATTGTGGTATAAGTGGAATAACACACTTCGGGCTGTGCTGTTGTATGAAAAATAAGCCACTTCAGACTTTGCGTTGAGCTGCAACACACGACCATGGTGTGTATCATGTCCATATAACAGCACAGTCTATCATATGTTATTCCTTATATAACACATTATCTGTTTAATCCAAATATTCATATTCAGTTATTTCCCTATAATAAACATATAACTACGACGTGTCATTCTTTAACAAATAGCCACCCCTTCATTGATTATTTTCCTGTAACATTATGCTGCGATATGTCTTATGTCCAGTTGTTTATGGATCTCCTTATGTGATGTGACTATAGATTAAATGATTTGCTCTTTCTATAGACACTGTAGATGTAACTGGCTTCATGTCATAAGCCTCATTCTGCAAATGCTACATTACACTTTTAAACCGATAAACACAGGATGGATT